>NW_025725590.1:10000-15000 GCF_021461395.2 Schistocerca americana | reverse complement strand
GGACGAGCCGACCGATTGGTTTTGATCTAATAAAAGCGTCCCTTCCATCTCTGGTCGGGACTCTGTTTGCATGTATTAGCTCTAGAATTACCACAGTTATCCAAGTAACGTGGGTACGATCTAAGGAACCATAACTGATTTAATGAGCCATTCGCGGTTTCACCTTAATGCGGCTTGTACTGAGACATGCATGGCTTAATCTTTGAGACAAGCATATGACTACTGGCAGGATCAACCAGGGAGCTGCGTCAACTAGAGCTGAGCAGCCGGCCGCCCGGGAGTGTGTCCCGGGGGCCCGCGCGAACACGCAAGCGTCCGCTCAATTATTCTGCAAACAGGAGGAGGCTGAGCTCCCCTGCACAATACACCTCGAAACCCTCTCAGGTCCCGGCGGCGCGCAGCGCCGTCCTAAGTACTTGGTCGGGTTCGAGAGAGGCGCAATCGCCCGGAGTTTGGCGAGTAGACGCTTTAGGTGCGACCACCCGTGCTCCCAACTGAGCTTGCCGCTGCCGACAGAGGCCCGGGAGCGTGCTGTCGTGGCATTGCCGGCGGGAGACAACACGCGCCACCTACGGTGACCGGCAGCTCCAACGCCAGCGCCACAGAAGGACAAAAGCCCCACTTGGGTGCCGAAGCGAACTCTCCCAGCACAGCGCACGCGCCAACACGTCCGCACAGCTGCGATACAAACCACCTGCGAGAACCGCAGAGGCGACCGAGCAGCAGACGGCGTCGCGGCGCCGAGCGCCGGGCGGCGGCGCATCCTCAGCGCACACAGTCCTCAATCGGACCAGCACACTGCAGATGTCCACCGCGCTTCGCACCGGGCCCGCGAGGACCTACTTTGGCCGCACGGCGCCGCGTGCAGGGTGCGCCGGCGCGCAGCTGCGCCGCCTGCCGCCTCCGTCGGCCGGCGCGCCTGCCACTGGCCGCCCCCACCAGCCGGCTGTAGCGCGTGCGCCCACGCACCGCGCGGCCAGCACGCCGGGAGGCCCCCCCTCACCGGCCGGGGACGGTCCCACCCAGCCACCGCCGCGTATCGCTTCACACCCAGATGCCATTCACGTTCGTGGGCATGGTGGGTATCGCTGGAACAACCGGTTGGTAGCTCAACCGATCGTCGCCATCACTGATTCACCTCTAGCGAGAACAACCGCACCACAACGGTTTACCAGTTGTTCATTTGCATAACGTCACCAGCAAACGTAGGCGTCCATCGCCATTTGCAAATTCAACGATTGTTGCATGCCTGTGTCAGGTGTCACGACACACTATGTCTGCCCACATACACGCAACAACATGTGCACGCTTCGCGAACACGTGGAAGGTGGCCCCCGTACGTATGCGATGTCCATTGCGCGAACGACTGTCAACCGGCCTCTGTCGCATGTCGCAGATGTGGAACGCAGTGCACCATGCTATCACGGTGTGTGAGAAGAGACGACTACGTCTGACAACACGCGCCACTACATCAACAGACGGCTCATGCTGATCGCCATCCAGGGCATACCACACTGCAATCCAGCTCTTATAGGGAGACGACACGTAGCTGAGTGCACAACATTTGGACCGCATGGTTCGCCGTTGTTGGCGCAGTCGTTGTACGGTCACATGTACCACGATGTATCATTCAGTACATGAGGACCAATGTGCAGTACAGTGTGTGATTTGGACGTACAACATCAGCGGACAGTTGACACAGGCCGTACCACAGCGTAGGCTAAGTGCTTCGCACATGCGAATGCCAATGAACAACTGCAAATGCCAATGAACAACTGCAAAGGGCATTGAGCATGTACGTCCTGCTGCCATCCACATTACAGTGTATAGCTGCAAGGTGTTTAACATGAAGCGATACACTGGGGACCGGGCAGTGCGAGTAGCAAACTATATTGCGGGGGTTGCAGTTAGGCAACACTACACTAATTTAACGCGTCGTATGACAATTACAGAGCAGGTTAAGGCCCAACGTGTGTTGGGTTAAGGCCCAACGTGTGTTGGGTTAAGGCCCAACGTGTGTTGGGTTAAGGCCCAACGTGTGTTGGGTTAAGGCCCAACGTGTGTTGGGTTAAGGCCCAACGTGTGTTGGGTTAAGGCCCAACGTGTGTTGGGTTAAGGCCCAACGTGTGTTGGGTTAAGGCCCAACGTGTGTTGGGTTAAGGCCCAACGTGTGTTGGGTTAAGGCCCAACGTGTGTTGGGTTAAGGCCCAACGTGTGTTGGGTTAAGGCCCAACGTGTGTTGGGTTAAGGCCCAACGTGTGTTGGGTTACGTTAAGGGGCAATGTGGGTTACGTTAAGGGGCAATGTGGGTTACGTTAAGGGGCAATGTGGGTTACGTTACGGCGCAATATAGGTTACGTTACGGCGCAATATAGGTTACGTTAAGGCGCAATATCGGTTACGTTAAGGCGCAATACAGGTTACGTTAAGGCGCAATACAGGTTACGTTAAGGCGCAATACAGGTTACGTTAAGGCGCAATACAGGTTACGTTAAGGCGCAATACAGGTTACGTTAAGGCGCAATACAGGTTACGTTAAGGCGCAATGCAGGTTACGTTAAGGCGCAATACAGGTTACGTTAAGGCGCAATACAGGTTACGTTAAGGCGCAATACAGGTTACGTTAAGGCGCAATACAGGTTACGTTAAGGCGCAATACAGGTTACGTTAAGGCGCAATACAGGTTACGTTAAGGCGCAATACAGGTTACGTTAAGGCGCAATACAGGTTACGTTAAGGCGCAATACAGGTTACGTTAAGGCGCAATACAGGTTACGTTAAGGCGCAATACAGGTTACGTTAAGGCGCAATACAGGTTACGTTAAGGCGCAATACAGGTTACGTTAAGGCGCAATACAGGTTACGTTAAGGCGCAATACAGGTTACGTTAAGGCGCAATACAGGTTACGTTAAGGCGCAATACAGGTTACGTTAAGGCGCAATACAGGTTAGGTTAAGGCGCAATACAGGTTAGGTTAAGGTACGACATAGGTTAGGTTAAGGTACGACATAGGTTAGGTTAAGGTACGACATAGGTTAGGTTAAGGTACGACATAGGTTAGGTTAAGGTACGACATAGGTTAGGTTAAGGTACGACATAGGTTAGGTTAAGGTACGACATAGGTTAGGTTAAGGTACGACATAGGTTAGGTTAAGGTACGACATAGGTTAGGTTAAGGTACGACATAGGTTAGGTTAAGGTACGACATAGGTTAGGTTAAGGTACGACATAGGTTAGGTTAAGGTACGACATAGGTTAGGTTAAGGTACGACATAGGTTAGGTTAAGGTACGACATAGGTTAGGTTAAGGTACGACATAGGTTAGGTTAAGGTACGACATAGGTTAGGTTAAGGTACGACATAGGTTAGGTTAAGGTACGACATAGGTTAGGTTAAGGTACGACATAGGTTAGGTTAAGGTACGACATAGGTTAGGTTAAGGTACGACATAGGTTAGGTTAAGGTACGACATAGGTTAGGTTAAGGTACGACATAGGTTAGGTTAAGGTACGACATAGGTTAGGTTAAGGTACGACATAGGTTAGGTTAAGGTACGACATAGGTTAGGTTAAGGTACGACATAGGTTAGGTTAAGGTACGACATAGGTTAGGTTAAGGTACGACATAGGTTAGGTTAAGGTACGACATAGGTTAGGTTAAGGTACGACATAGGTTAGGTTAAGGTACGACATAGGTTAGGTTAAGGTACGACATAGGTTAGGTTACGGTACGACATAGGTTAGGTTACGGTACGAGATAGGTTAGGTTACGGTACGACATAGGTTAGGTTACGGTACGACATAGGTTAGGTTACGGTACGACATAGGTTAGGTTACGGTACGACATAGGTTAGGTTACGGTACGACATAGGTTAGGTTACGGTACGACATAGGTTGGGTTACGGTACGATATAGGTTAGGTTACGGTACGATATAGGTTAGGTTAAGGTACACATTGTTGTAAGGAAAGGTTTAATGGGGGGCGGGGCGGGGCGGCCGGTTTGTTGATTGTGATTATAGTAAGTGGATGCCTGCGGCATCATCTGATTTGCCACGTCAGGATGCACCTTTGGCTCATGACAGGCGGCGCTCTCATTCCATGCTTGTGGCAGACCTGTGTCTTTCATTCCTGCCATTGTTTGTGTGCTGTGAGAGGAGGCAGTATTGTGATGTTGGGTGCACCCCTGTGTAGGACATGTGTGGGTGTTGGTGGCTTGGCTGAGCAATGGTGGTTGTCGGGTGGGTGGGATATTCTGTTTTCTGAGTGGACCTCCCAGTCTGGTTATGACAGTGTGGATTGTCTAATGTGGCGGAGAGGATGCACTGGGTGTTGTTCCATGCTGGTGCTTACATATTGTCTGTGTGCGTGTTACAGGCAGAGAGTAGTGCGTGATAAGGGTGTGTGGCTGACGTGTGGTTGTGATTGTGAGCAGAGTCTTTCAGCATGTATACGGACAGTTGTATACATTATCTGTATTCTGATGGCTCTATCTATTACTAATCAGCGCCGTGTATACGTTTAATCCGGTTCCAGTCGAAACTGTTGTATCTCTGTACATTAGTGACACGGCGAGCCCGCTATGTAGTTACTCGTCTCGGCAGCTTCCACCGGTGTATGGCAAATGATTATAAGGAATCAGTCTAGTCGTCAATACCGATGGTGTGACGTCACATGTCTGGGGTGGGGGACGCTGCGCCCTTCCGGTGGGTCATGGCCTAGAAAGACTCTTCCCACGCAGGGGGGCGTGGACTGTCATTGACTCTTCCAGGTAATATACTTGCCGTACGTTCTTGCGACTGCGAGTGCAACGCTCACCGGTACCGACATGGATGGAGCGCCTCCTAGCTGACCGCTCAGCATCGGCATTCGTACAGAGAGCAACGCGGTCGCGTCTCTAGCTCGTAACTGGTACAGCCCGCAGCTCATGTATAGGGACAGCGGGAATGTCGCATATTGGAGATAACTCTTCATGAAACGCATGTTATAGGGGTGGATTGCA
>NW_025725590.1:0-2500 GCF_021461395.2 Schistocerca americana | reverse complement strand
AGAAGCCGCCTGTCCCTCTAAGAAGAAAAGTAATCGCTGACAGCACGAAGGATGTCACGCGACTAGTTAGCAGGCTAGAGTCTCGTTCGTTATCGGAATTAACCAGACAAATCGCTCCACCAACTAAGAACGGCCATGCACCACCACCCACCGAATCAAGAAAGAGCTATCAATCTGTCAATCCTTCCGGTGTCCGGGCCTGGTGAGGTTTCCCGTGTTGAGTCAAATTAAGCCGCAGGCTCCACTCCTGGTGGTGCCCTTCCGTCAATTCCTTTAAGTTTCAGCTTTGCAACCATACTTCCCCCGGAACCCAAAAGCTTTGGTTTCCCGGAGGCTGCCCGCCGAGTCATCGGAGGAACTGCGGCGGATCGCTGGCTGGCATCGTTTATGGTTAGAACTAGGGCGGTATCTGATCGCCTTCGAACCTCTAACTTTCGTTCTTGATTAATGAAAACATACTTGGCAAATGCTTTCGCTTCTGTTCGTCTTGCGACGATCCAAGAATTTCACCTCTAACGTCGCAATACGAATGCCCCCGCCTGTCCCTATTAATCATTACCTCGGGTTCCGAAAACCAACAAAATAGAACCGAGGTCCTATTCCATTATTCCATGCACACAGTATTCAGGCGGGCTTGCCTGCTTTAAGCACTCTAATTTGTTCAAAGTAAACGTGCCGGCCCACCGAGACACTCACTCAAGAGCACCCTGGTAGGATTGCAACGGGGTCCGCCTCGGGACGCACGAGCACGCACGAGGCGCGTCGCACGCCTTCGGCTCGCCCCACCGGCAGGACGTCCCACGATACATGCCAGTTAAACACCGACGGGCGGTGAACCAACAGCGTGGGACACAAATCCAACTACGAGCTTTTTAACCGCAACAACTTTAATATACGCTATTGGAGCTGGAATTACCGCGGCTGCTGGCACCAGACTTGCCCTCCAATAGATACTCGTTAAAGGATTTAAAGTGTACTCATTCCGATTACGGGGCCTCGGATGAGTCCCGTATCGTTATTTTTCGTCACTACCTCCCCGTGCCGGGAGTGGGTAATTTGCGCGCCTGCTGCCTTCCTTGGATGTGGTAGCCGTTTCTCAGGCTCCCTCTCCGGAATCGAACCCTGATTCCCCGTTACCCGTTACAACCATGGTAGGCGCAGAACCTACCATCGACAGTTGATAAGGCAGACATTTGAAAGATGCGTCGCCGGTACGAGGACCGTGCGATCAGCCCAAAGTTATTCAGAGTCACCAAGGCAAACGGACCGGACGAGCCGACCGATTGGTTTTGATCTAATAAAAGCGTCCCTTCCATCTCTGGTCGGGACTCTGTTTGCATGTATTAGCTCTAGAATTACCACAGTTATCCAAGTAACGTGGGTACGATCTAAGGAACCATAACTGATTTAATGAGCCATTCGCGGTTTCACCTTAATGCGGCTTGTACTGAGACATGCATGGCTTAATCTTTGAGACAAGCATATGACTACTGGCAGGATCAACCAGGGAGCTGCGTCAACTAGAGCTGAGCAGCCGGCCGCCCGGGAGTGTGTCCCGGGGGCCCGCGCGAACACGCAAGCGTCCGCTCAATTATTCTGCAAACAGGAGGAGGCTGAGCTCCCCTGCACAATACACCTCGAAACCCTCTCAGGTCCCGGCGGCGCGCAGCGCCGTCCTAAGTACTTGGTCGGGTTCGAGAGAGGCGCAATCGCCCGGAGTTTGGCGAGTAGACGCTTTAGGTGCGACCACCCGTGCTCCCAACTGAGCTTGCCGCTGCCGACAGAGGCCCGGGAGCGTGCTGTCGTGGCATTGCCGGCGGGAGACAACACGCGCCACCTACGGTGACCGGCAGCTCCAACGCCAGCGCCACAGAAGGACAAAAGCCCCACTTGGGTGCCGAAGCGAACTCTCCCAGCACAGCGCACGCGCCAACACGTCCGCACAGCTGCGATACAAACCACCTGCGAGAACCGCAGAGGCGACCGAGCAGCAGACGGCGTCGCGGCGCCGAGCGCCGGGCGGCGGCGCATCCTCAGCGCACACAGTCCTCAATCGGACCAGCACACTGCAGATGTCCACCGCGCTTCGCACCGGGCCCGCGAGGACCTACTTTGGCCGCACGGCGCCGCGTGCAGGGTGCGCCGGCGCGCAGCTGCGCCGCCTGCCGCCTCCGTCGGCCGGCGCGCCTGCCACTGGCCGCCCCCACCAGCCGGCTGTAGCGCGTGCGCCCACGCACCGCGCGGCCAGCACGCCGGGAGGCCCCCCCTCACCGGCCGGGGACGGTCCCACCCAGCCACCGCCGCGTATCGCTTCACACCCAGATGCCATTCACGTTCGTGGGCATGGTGGGTATCGCTGGAACAACCGGTTGGTAGCTCAACCGATCGTCGCCATCACTGATTCACCTCTAGCGAGAACAACCGCACCACAACGGTTTACCAGTTGTTCATTTGCATAACGTCACCAGCAAACGTAGGCGTCCATCGCCATTTGCAAATT
>NW_025725589.1:0-28372 GCF_021461395.2 Schistocerca americana | reverse complement strand
GAATCCGACGCAAAAAATGATAGTTAATTGTAACGTTCAAGGCCGCCTAATGACGATGGAACTCTCAAATTGCGTCGAGATTCAATACATCGTCCTCCAGCCGACTTGTCTCCAAGGGTCTATTGCTGCCTCGGGCACCTTATGGTCGTTCTCCTGTGAGTCTAGATTTTCGAACCCGACGCTAAAATGATAGTTAATTGTAACGTTCAGGGCCTCCTAATGCCGATGGAACACTCAAATTGCGTCGAGATTCAATACATCGGCCTCCAGCCGACTTGTCTCCAAGGGTCTATTGCTGCCTCGGGCACCTTATGGTCGTTGTCCTGTGAGTCTAGATTTTCGAATCCGACGCAAAAATGATAGTTAATTGTAACGTTCAGGGCCTTCTAATGACGATGGAACACTCAAATTGCGTCGAGATTCAACACATCGTCCTCCAGCCGACTTGTCTCCAAGGGTCTATTGCTGCCTCGGGCACCTTATGGTCGTTCTCCTGTGAGTCTAGATTTTTCGAACCCGACGCAAAAATGATAGTTAATTGTAACGTTCAGGGCCTCCTAATGCCGATGGACCACTCAAATTGCGTCGAGATTCAATACATCGGCCTCCAGCCGACTTGTCTGCAAGGGTCTATTGCTGCCTCGGGCACCTTATGGTCGTTCTCCTGTGAGTTTAGATTATCGAATCCGACGCAAAAATGATAGTTAATTATAACGTTCAGGGCCTCCTAATGCCGATGGAACACTGAAATTGCGTCGAGATTCAATACATCGGCCTCCAGCCGACTTGTCTCCAAGGGTCTATTGCTGCCTCGGGCACCTTATGGTCGTTGTCCTGTGAGTCTAGATTTTCGAATCCGACCCAAAAATGATAGTTAATTGTAACGTTCAGGGTCTTCTAATGACGATGGAACACTCAAATTGCGTCGAGATTCAATACATCGGCCTCCAGCCTACTTGTCTCCAAGGGGATATCGCAACCTCGGGCACCACATGGTCCTTCTCCTGTGAGTCTAGATTTTCGAATCCGACGCAAAAATGATAGTGAATTGTAACGTACAGCGCCTCCTAATGACGATAGAAGACTCAAATTGCGTCGCGATCCAATACATCGTCCTCCAGCCGACTTGTCTCCAAGGGTCTATTGCTGCCTCGGGCACCTTATGGTCGTTCTCCTGTGAGTCTAGATTTTCGAATCAGACGCAAAAATGAGAGTTAATTGTAACGTTCAGGGCCTTGTAATGACGATTGAACACTCAAATTGCGTCGAGATACAATACATCGTCCTCCAGCCGACTTGTCTCCAAGGATCTAATGCTGCCCTCGGGCACTTTATGCTCGTTCTCTTGTTATTCTAGATTTTCGAATCCGACGCAAAAATGATAGTTAATTGTAACGTTCAGGGCCGCCTAATGACGATGGAACTCTCAAATTGCGTCGAGATTCAATACATCGTCCTCCAGCCGACTTGTCTCCAAGGGTCCTCGGGCACCTTATGGTCGTACTCCTGTGAGTCTAGATTTTCGAACCCGACGCTAAAATGATAGTTAATTGTAACGTTCAGGGCCTTGTAATGACGATGGAACACTCAAATTGCGTCGAGATTCAATACATCGGCCTCCAGCCGACTTGTCTCCAAGGGTCTATTGCTGCCTCGGGCACCTTATGGTCGTTCTCCTGTGAGTTTAGATTATCGAATCCGACGCAAAAATGATAGCTAATTATAACGTTCAGGGCCTCCTAATGCCGATGGAACACTCAAATTGCGTCGAGATTCAATACATCGGCCTCCAGCCGACTTGTCTCCAAGGGTCTATTGCTGCCTCGGGCACCTTATGGTCGTTGTCCTGTGAGTCTAGATTTTCGAATCCGACGCAAAAATGATAGTTAATTGTAACGTTCAGGGCCTTCTAATGACGATGGAACACTCAAATTGCGTCGAGATTCCATACATCGGCCTCCAGCCTACTTGTCTCCAAGGGGATATCGCTGCCTCGGGCACCACATGGTCCTTCTCCTGTGAGTCTAGATTTTCGAATCCGACGCAAAAATGATAGTGAATTGTAACGTTCAGCGCCTCCTAAGGGCGATAGAAGACTCAAATTGCGTCGCGATCCAATACATCGTCCTCCAGCTGACTTGTCTCCAAGAGTCTATTGCTGCCTCGGGCACCTTATGGTCGTTCTCCTGTGGGTCTAGATTTTCGAATCCGACGCAAAAATGATAGTTAATTGTAACGTTCAGGGCCTTGTAATGACGATGGAACACTCAAATTGCGTCGAGATTCAATACATCGGCCTCCAGCCGACTTGTCTCCAAAGGTCTATTGCTGCCTCGGGCACCTTATGGTCGTTCTCCTGTGAGTTCAGATTATCGAATCCGACGCAAAAATGATAGTTAATTATAACGTTCAGGGCCTCCTAATGCCGGTGGAAGACTCAAATTGCGTCGAGATTCAATACATCGGCCTCCAGCCGACTTGTCTCCAAGGGTCTATTGCTGCCTCGGGCACCTTATGGTCGTTGTCCTGTGAGTCTAGATTTTCGAATCCGACGCAAAAATGATAGTTAATTGTAACGTTCAGGGCCTTCTAATGACGATGGAACACTCAAATTGCGTCGAGATTCAATACATCGGCCTTCAGCCTACTTGTCTCCAAGGGGATATCGCTGCCTCGGGCACCACATGGTCCTTCTCCTGTGAGTCTAGATTTTCGAATCCGACGCAAAAATGATAGTGAATTGTAACGTTCAGCGCCTCCTAATGACGATAGAAGACTCAAATTGCGTCGCGATCCAATACATCGTCCTCCAGCCGACTTGTCTCCAAGGGTCTATTGCTGCCGCGGGCACCTTATGGTCGTTCTCCTGTGAGTCTAGATTTTCGAATCCGACGCAAAAATGATAGTTAATTGTAACGTTCAGGGCCTTGTAATGACGATGGAACACTCAAATTGCGTCGAGATACAATACATCGTCCTCCAGCCGACTTGTCTCCAAGGATCTAATGCTGCCTCGGGCACTTTATGGTCGTTCTCTTGTAATTCTAGATTTTCGAATCCGACGCAAAAATGATAGTTAATTGTAACGTTCAAGGCCGCCTAATGACGATGGAACTCTCAAATTGCGTCGAGATTCAATACATCGTCCTCCAGCCGACATGTCTCCAAGGGTCTATTGCTGCCTCGGGCACCTTATGGTCGTTCTCCTGTGAGTCTAGATTTTCGAACCCGACGCTAAAATGATAGTTAATTGTAACGTTCAGGGCCTCCTAATGCCGATGGAACACTCAAATTGCGTCGAGATTCAATACATCGGCCTCCAGCCGACTTGTCTCCAAGGGTCTATTGCTGCCTCGGGCACCTTATGGTCGTTGTCCTGTGGGTCTAGATTTTCGAATCCGACGCAAAAATGATAGTTAATTGTAACGTTCAGGGCCTTCTAATGACGATGGAACACTCAAATTGCGTCGAGATTCAACACATCGTCCTCCAGCCGACTTGTCTCCAAGGGTCTATTGCTGCCTCGGGCACCTTATGGTCGTTCTCCTGTGAGTCTAGATTTTCGAACCCGACGCAAAAATGATAGTTAATTGTAACGTTCAGGGCCTCCTAATGCCGATGGACCACTCAAATTGCGTCGAGATTCAATACATCGGCCTCCAGCCGACTTGTCTGCAAGGGTCTATTGCTGCCTCGGGCACCTTATGGTCGTTCTCCTGTGAGTTTAGATTATCGAATCCGACGCAAAAATGATAGTTAATTATAACGTTCAGGGCCTCCTAATGCCGATGGAACACTGAAATTGCGTCGAGATTCAATACATCGGCCTCCAGCCGACTTGTCTCCAAAGGTCTATTGCTGCCTCGGGCACCTTATGGTCGTTGTCCTGTGAGTCTAGATTTTCGAATCCGACCCAAAAATGATAGTTAATTGTAACGTTCAGGGCCTTCTAATGACGATGGAACACTCAAATTGCGTCGAGATTCAATACATCGGCCTCCAGCCTACTTGTCTCCAAGGGGATATCGCAACCTCGGGCACCACATGGTCCTTCTCCTGTGAGTCTAGATTTTCGAATCCGACGCAAAAATGATAGTGAATTGTAACGTTCAGCGCCTCCTAATGACGATAGAAGACTCAAATTGCGTCGCGATCCAATACATCGTCCTCCAGCCGACTTGTCTCCAAGGGTCTATTGCTGCCTCGGGCACCTTATGGTCGTTCTCCTGTGAGTCTAGATTTTCGAATCCGACGCAAAAATGATAGTTAATTGTAACGTTCAGGGCCTTGTAATGACGATTGAACACTCAAATTGCGTCGAGATACAATACATCGTCCTCCAGCCGACTTGTCTCCAAGGATCTAATGCTGCCTCGGGCACTTTATGGTCGTTCTCTTGTTATTCTAGATTTTCGAATCCGACGCAAAAATGATAGTTAATTATAACGTTCAGGGCCTCCTAATGCCGATGGAACACTGAAATTGCGTCGAGATTCAATACATCGTCCTCCAGCCGACATGTCTCCAAGGGTCTATTGCTGCCTCGGGCACCTTATGGTCGTTCTCCTGTGAGTCTAGATTTTCGAACCCGACGCTAAAATGATAGTTAATTGTAACGTTCAGGGCCTCCTAATGCCGATGGAACACTCAAATTGCGTCGAGATTCAATACATCGGCCTCCAGCCGACTTGTCTCCAAGGGTCTATTGCTGCCTCGGGCACCTTATGGTCGTTGTCCTGTGGGTCTAGATTTTCGAATCCGACGCAAAAATGATAGTTAATTGTAACGTTCAGGGCCTTCTAATGACGATGGAACACTCAAATTGCGTCGAGATTCAACACATCGTCCTCCAGCCGACTTGTCTCCAAGGGTCTATTGCTGCCTCGGGCACCTTATGGTCGTTCTCCTGTGAGTCTAGATTTTCGAACCCGACGCAAAAATGATAGTTAATTGTAACGTTCAGGGCCTCCTAATGCCGATGGACCACTCAAATTGCGTCGAGATTCAATACATCGGCCTCCAGCCGACTTGTCTGCAAGGGTCTATTGCTGCCTCGGGCACCTTATGGTCGTTCTCCTGTGAGTTTAGATTATCGAATCCGACGCAAAAATGATAGTTAATTATAACGTTCAGGGCCTCCTAATGCCGATGGAACACTGAAATTGCGTCGAGATTCAATACATCGGCCTCCAGCCGACTTGTCTCCAAAGGTCTATTGCTGCCTCGGGCACCTTATGGTCGTTGTCCTGTGAGTCTAGATTTTCGAATCCGACCCAAAAATGATAGTTAATTGTAACGTTCAGGGCCTTCTAATGACGATGGAACACTCAAATTGCGTCGAGATTCAATACATCGGCCTCCAGCCTACTTGTCTCCAAGGGGATATCGCAACCTCGGGCACCACATGGTCCTTCTCCTGTGAGTCTAGATTTTCGAATCCGACGCAAAAATGATAGTGAATTGTAACGTTCAGCGCCTCCTAATGACGATAGAAGACTCAAATTGCGTCGCGATCCAATACATCGTCCTCCAGCCGACTTGTCTCCAAGGGTCTATTGCTGCCTCGGGCACCTTATGGTCGTTCTCCTGTGAGTCTAGATTTTCGAATCCGACGCAAAAATGATAGTTAATTGTAACGTTCAGGGCCTTGTAATGACGATTGAACACTCAAATTGCGTCGAGATACAATACATCGTCCTCCAGCCGACTTGTCTCCAAGGATCTAATGCTGCCTCGGGCACTTTATGGTCGTTCTCTTGTTATTCTAGATTTTCGAATCCGACGCAAAAATGATAGTTAATTGTAACGTTCAGGGCCGCCTAATGACGATGGAACTCTCAAATTGCGTCGAGATTCAATACATCGTCCTCCAGCCGACTTGTCTCCAAGGGTCCTCGGGCACCTTATGGTCGTACTCCTGTGAGTTTAGATTATCGAATCCGACGCAAAAATGATAGTTAATTATAACGTTCAGGGCCTCCTAATGCCGATGGAACACTCAAATTGCGTCGAGATTCAATACATCGGCCTCCAGCCGACTTGTCTCCAAGGGTCTATTGCTGCCTCGGGCACCTTATGGTCGTTTTCCTGTGAGTCTAGATTTTCGAATCCGACGCAAAAATGATAGTTAATTGTAACGTTCAGGGCCTTCTAATGACGATGGAACACTCAAATTGCGTCGAGATTCAATACATCGGCCTCCAGCCTACTTGTCTCCAAGGGGATATCGCTGCCTCGGGCACCACATGGTCCTTCTCCTGTGAGTCTAGATTTTCGAATCCGACGCAAAAATGATAGTGAATTGTAACGTTCAGCGCCTCCTAAGGACGATAGAAGACTCAAATTGCGTCGCGATCCAATACATCGTCCTCCAGCTGACTTGTCTCCAAGAGTCTATTGCTGCCTCGGGCACCTTATGGTCGTTCTCCTGTGGGTCTAGATTTTCGAATCCGACGCAAAAATGATAGTTAATTGTAACGTTCAGGGCCTTGTAATGACGATGGAACACTCAAATTGCGTCGAGATTCAATACATCGGCCTCCAGCCGACTTGTCTCCAAGGGTCTATTGCTGCCTCGGGCACCTTATGGTCGTTCTCCTGTGAGTTCAGATTATCGAATCCGACGCAAAAATGATAGTTAATTATAACGTTCAGGGCCTCCTAATGCCGGTGGAAGACTCAAATTGCGTCGAGATTCAATACATCGGCCTCCAGCCGACTTGTCTCCAAGGGTCTATTGCTGCCTCGGGCACCTTATGGTCGTTGTCCTGTGAGTCTAGATTTTCGAATCCGACGCAAAAATGATAGTTAATTGTAACGTTCAGGGCCTTCTAATGACGATGGAACACTCAAATTGCGTCGAGATTCAATACATCGGCCTTCAGCCTACTTGTCTCCAAGGGGATATCGCTGCCTCGGGCACCACATGGTCCTTCTCCTGTGAGTCTAGATTTTCGAATCCGACGCAAAAATGATAGTGAATTGTAACGTTCAGCGCCTCCTAATGACGATAGAAGACTCAAATTGCGTCGCGATCCAATACATCGTCCTCCAGCCGACTTGTCTCCAAGGGTCTATTGCTGCCTCGGGCACCTTATGGTCGTTCTCCTGTGAGTCTAGATTTTCGAATCCGACGCAAAAATGATAGTTAATTGTAACGTTCAGGGCCTTGTAATGACGATGGAACACTCAAATTGCGTCGAGGTACAATACATCGTCCTCCAGCCGACTTGTCTCCAAGGATCTAATGCTGCCTCGGGCACTTTATGGTCGTTCTCTTGTAATTCTAGATTTTCGAATCCGACGCAAAAATGATAGTTAATTGTAACGTTCAAGGCCGCCTAATGACGATGGAACTCTCAAATTGCGTCGAGATTCAATACATCGTCCTCCAGCCGACTTGTCTCCAAGGGTCTATTGCTGCCTCGGGCACCTTATGGTCGTTCTCCTGTGAGTCTAGATTTTCGAACCCGACGCTAAAATGATAGTTAATTGTAACGTTCAGGGCCTCCTAATGCCGATGGAACACTCAAATTGCGTCGAGATTCAATACATCGGCCTCCAGCCGACTTGTCTCCATGGGTCTATTGCTGCCTCGGGCACCTTATGGTCGTTGTCCTGTGAGTCTAGATTTTCGAATCCGACGCAAAAATGATAGTTAATTGTAACGTTCAGGGCCTTCTAATGACGATGGAACACTCAAATTGCGTCGAGATTCAACACATCGTCCTCCAGCCGACTTGTCTCCAAGGGTCTATTGCTGCCTCGGGCACCTTATGGTCGTTCTCCTGTGAGTCTAGATTTTCGAACCCGACGCAAAAATGATAGTTAATTGTAACGTTCAGGGCCTCCTAATGCCGATGGACCACTCAAATTGCGTCGAGATTCAATACATCGGCCTCCAGCCGACTTGTCTGCAAGGGTCTATTGCTGCCTCGGGCACCTTATGGTCGTTCTCCTGTGAGTTTAGATTATCGAATCCGACGCAAAAATGATAGTTAATTATAACGTTCAGGGCCTCCTAATGCCGATGGAACACTGAAATTGCGTCGAGATTCAATACATCGGCCTCCAGCCGACTTGTCTCCAAGGGTCTATTGCTGCCTCGGGCACCTTATGGTCGTTGTCCTGTGAGTCTAGATTTTCGAATCCGACCCAAAAATGATAGTTAATTGTAACGTTAAGGGCCTTCTAATGACGATGGAACACTCAAATTGCGTCGAGATTCAATACATCGGCCTCCAGCCTACTTGTCTCCAAGGGGATATCGCAACCTCGGGCACCACATGGTCCTTCTCCTGTGAGTCTAGATTTTCGAATCCGACGCAAAAATGATAGTGAATTGTAACGTTCAGCGCCTCCTAATGACGATAGAAGACTCAAATTGCGTCGCGATCCAATACATCGTCCTCCAGCCGACTTGTCTCCAAGGGTCTATTGCTGCCTCGGGCACCTTATGGTCGTTCTCCTGTGAGTCTAGATTTTCGAATCCGACGCAAAAATGATAGTTAATTGTAACGTTCAGGGCCTTGTAATGACGATTGAACACTCAAATTGCGTCGAGATACAATACATCGTCCTCCAGCCGACTTGTCTCCAAGGATCTAATGCTGCCTCGGGCACTTTATGGTCGTTCTCTTGTTATTCTAGATTTTCGAATCCGACGCAAAAATGATAGTTAATTGTAACGTTCAGGGCCGCCTAATGACGATGGAACTCTCAAATTGCGTCGAGATTCAATACATCGTCCTCCAGCCGACTTGTCTCCAAGGGTCCTCGGGCACCTTATGGTCGTACTCCTGTGAGTCTAGATTTTCGAACCCGACGCTAAAATGATAGTTAATTGTAACGTTCAGGGCCTTGTAATGACGATGGAACACTCAAATTGCGTCGAGATTCAATACATCGGCCTCCAGCCGACTTGTCTCCAAGGGTCTATTGCTGCCTCGGGCACCTTATGGTCGTTCTCCTGTGAGTTTAGATTATCGAATCCGACGCAAAAATGATAGTTAATTGTAACGTTCAGGTCCTTGTAATGACGATGGAACACTCAAATTGCGTCGAGATTCAATACATCGGCCTCCAGCCGACTTGTCTCCAAGGGTCTATTGCTGGCTCGGGCACCTTATGCTCGTTCTCCTGTGAGTTTAGATTATCGAATCCGACGCAAAAATGATAGTTAATTATAACGTTCAGGGCCTCCTAATGCCGATGGAACACTCAAATTGCGTCGAGATTCAATACATCGGCCTCCAGCCGACTTGTCTCCAAGGGTCTATTGCTGCCTCGGGCACCTTATGGTCGTTTTCCTGTGAGTCTAGATTTTCGAATCCGACGCAAAAATGATAGTTAATTGTAACGTTCAGGGCCTTCTAATGACGATGGAACACTCAAATTGCGTCGAGATTCAATACATCGGCCTCCAGCCTACTTGTCTCCAAGGGGATATCGCTGCCTCGGGCACCACATGGTCCTTCTCCTGTGAGTCTAGATTTTCGAATCCGACACAAAAATGATAGTGAATTGTAACGTTCAGCGCCTCCTAATGACGATAGAAGACTCAAATTGCGTCGCGATCCAATATATCGTCCTCCAGCCGACTTGTCTCCAAGGGTCTATTGCTGCCTCGGGCACCTTATGGTCGTTCTCCTGTGAGTCTAGATTTTCGAATCCGACGCAAAAATGATAGTTAATTGTAACGTTCAGGGCCTTGTAATGACGATGGAACACTCAAATTGCGTCGAGATACAATACATCGTCCTCCAGCCGACTTGTCTCCAAGGATCTAATGCAGCCTCGGGCACTTTATGGTCGTTCTCTTGTAATTCTAGATTTTCGAATCCGACGCAAAAATGATAGTTAATTGTAACGTTCAGGGCCGCCTAATGACGATGGAACTCTCAAATTGCGTCGAGATTCAATACATCGTCCTCCAGCCGACTTGTCTCCAAGGGTGTATTGCTGCCTCGGGCACCTTATGGTCGTTCTCCTGTGAGTCTAGATTTTCGAACCCGACGCTAAAATGATAGTTAATTGTAACGTTCAGGGCCTCCTAATGCCGATGGAACACTCAAATTGCGTCGAGATTCAATACATCGGCCTCCAGCCGACTTGTCTCCAAGGGTCTATTGCTGCCTCGGGCACCTTATGGTGGTTGTCCTGTGAGTCTAGATTTTCGAATCCGACGCAAAAATGATAGTTAATTGTAACGTTCAGGGCCTTGTAATGACGATGGAACACTCAAATTGCGTCGAGATACAATACATCGTCCTCCAGCCGACTTGTCTCCAAGGATCTAATGCTGCCTCGGGCACTTTATGGTCGTTCTCTTGTAATTCTAGATTTTCGAATCCGACGCAAAAATGATAGTTAATTGTAACGTTCAAGGCCGCCTAATGACGATGGAACTCTCAAATTGCGTCGAGATTCAATACATCGTCCTCCAGCCGACTTGTCTCCAAGGGTCTATTGCTGCCTCGGGCACCTTATGGTCGTTCTCCTGTGAGTCTAGATTTTCGAACCCGACGCTAAAATGATAGTTAATTGTAACGTTCAGGGCCTCCTAATGCCGATGGAACACTCAAATTGCGTCGAGATTCAATACATCGGCCTCCAGCCGACTTGTCTCCAAGGGTCTATTGCTGCCTCGGGCACCTTATGGTCGTTGTCCTGTGAGTCTAGATTTTCGAATCCGACGCAAAAATGATAGTTAATTGTAACGTTCAGGGCCTTCTAATGACGATGGAACACTCAAATTGCGTCGAGATTCAACACATCGTCCTCCAGCCGACTTGTCTCCAAGGGTCTATTGCTGCCTCGGGCACCTTATGGTCGTTCTCCTGTGAGTCTAGATTTTCGAACCCGACGCAAAAGTGATAGTTAATTGTAACGTTCAGGGCCTCCTAATGCCGATGGACCACTCAAATTGCGTCGAGATTCAATCCATCGGCCTCCAGCCGACTTGTCTGCAAGGGTCTATTGCTGCCTCGGGCACCTTATGGTCGTTCTCCTGTGAGTTTAGATTATCGAATCCGACGCAAAAATGATAGTTAATTATAACGTTCAGGGCCTCCTAATGCCGATGGAACACTGAAATTGCGTCGAGATTCAATACATCGGCCTCCAGCCGACTTGTCTCCAAGGGTCTATTGCTGCCTCGGGCACCTTATGGTCGTTGTCCTGTGAGTCTAGATTTTCGAATCCGACCCAAAAATGATAGTTAATTGTAACGTTCAGGGCCTTCTAATGACGATGGAACACTCAAATTGCGTCGAGATTCAATACATCGGCCTCCAGCCTACTTGTCTCCAAGGGGATATCGCAACCTCGGGCACCACATGGTCCTTCTCCTGTGGGTCTAGATTTTCGAATCCGACGCAAAAATGATAGTGAATTGTAACGTTCAGCGCCTCCTAATGACGATAGAAGACTCAAATTGCGTCGCGATCCAATACATCGTCCTCCAGCCGACTTGTCTCCAAGGGTCTATTGCTGCCTCGGGCACCTTATGGTCGTTCTCCTGTGAGTCTAGATTTTCGAATCCGACGCAAAAATGATAGTTAATTGTAACGTTCAGGGCCTTGTAATGACGATTGAACACTCAAATTGCGTCGAGATACAATACATCGTCCTCCAGCCGACTTGTCTCCAAGGATCTAATGCTGCCTCGGGCACTTTATGGTCGTTCTCTTGTTATTCTAGATTTTCGAATCCGACGCAAAAATGATAGTTAATTGTAACGTTCAGGGCCGCCTAATGACGATGGAACTCTCAAATTGCGTCGAGATTCAATACATCGTCCTCCAGCCGACTTGTCTCCAAGGGTCCTCGGGCACCTTATGGTCGTACTCCTGTGAGTCTAGATTTTCGAACCCGACGCTAAAATGATAGTTAATTGTAACGTTCAGGGCCTTGTAATGACGATGGAACACTCAAATTGCGTCGAGATTCAATACATCGGCCTCCAGCCGACTTGTCTCCAAGGGTCTATTGCTGCCTCGGGCACCTTATGGTCGTTCTCCTGTGAGTTTAGATTATCGAATCCGACGCAAAAATGATAGTTAATTGTAACGTTCAGGTCCTTGTAATGACGATGGAACACTCAAATTGCGTCGAGATTCAATACATCGGCCTCCAGCCGACTTGTCTCCAAGGGTCTATTGCTGGCTCGGGCACCTTATGCTCGTTCTCCTGTGAGTTTAGATTATCGAATCCGACGCAAAAATGATAGTTAATTATAACGTTCAGGGCCTCCTAATGCCGATGGAACACTCAAATTGCGTCGAGATTCAATACATCGGCCTCCAGCCGACTTGTCTCCAAGGGTCTATTGCTGCCTCGGGCACCTTATGGTCGTTTTCCTGTGAGTCTAGATTTTCGAATCCGACGCAAAAATGATAGTTAATTGTAACGTTCAGGGCCTTCTAATGACGATGGAACACTCAAATTGCGTCGAGATTCAATACATCGGCCTCCAGCCTACTTGTCTCCAAGGGGATATCGCTGCCTCGGGCACCACATGGTCCTTCTCCTGTGAGTCTAGATTTTCGAATCCGACACAAAAATGATAGTGAATTGTAACGTTCAGCGCCTCCTAATGACGATAGAAGACTCAAATTGCGTCGCGATCCAATATATCGTCCTCCAGCCGACTTGTCTCCAAGGGTCTATTGCTGCCTCGGGCACCTTATGGTCGTTCTCCTGTGAGTCTAGATTTTCGAATCCGACGCAAAAATGATAGTTAATTGTAACGTTCAGGGCCTTGTAATGACGATGGAACACTCAAATTGCGTCGAGATACAATACATCGTCCTCCAGCCGACTTGTCTCCAAGGATCTAATGCAGCCTCGGGCACTTTATGGTCGTTCTCTTGTAATTCTAGATTTTCGAATCCGACGCAAAAATGATAGTTAATTGTAACGTTCAGGGCCGCCTAATGACGATGGAACTCTCAAATTGCGTCGAGATTCAATACATCGTCCTCCAGCCGACTTGTCTCCAAGGGTGTATTGCTGCCTCGGGCACCTTATGGTCGTTCTCCTGTGAGTCTAGATTTTCGAACCCGACGCTAAAATGATAGTTAATTGTAACGTTCAGGGCCTCCTAATGCCGATGGAACACTCAAATTGCGTCGAGATTCAATACATCGGCCTCCAGCCGACTTGTCTCCAAGGGTCTATTGCTGCCTCGGGCACCTTATGGTCGTTGTCCTGTGAGTCTAGATTTTCGAATCCGACGCAAAAATGATAGTTAATTGTAACGTTCAGGGCCTTCTAATGACGATGGAACACTCAAATTGCGTCGAGATTCAATACATCGGCCTCCAGCCTACTTGTCTCCAAGGGGATATCGCTGCCTCGGGCACCACATGGTCCTTCTCCTGTGAGTCTAGATTTTCGAATCCGACGCAAAAATGATAGTGAATTGTAACGTTCAGCGCCTCCTAATGACGATAGAAGACTCAAATTGCGTCGCGATCCAATACATCGTCCTCCAGCCGACTTGTCTCCAAGGGTCTATTGCTGCCTCGGGCACCTTATGGTCGTTCTCCTGTGAGTCTAGATTTTCGAATCCGACGCAAAAATGATAGTTAATTGTAACGTTCAGGGCCTTGTAATGACGATGGAACACTCAAATTGCGTCGAGATTCAATACATCGGCCTCCAGCCGACTTGTCTCCAAGGGTCTATTGCTGCCTCGGGCACCTTATGGTCGTTGTCCTGTGAGTCTAGATTTTCGAATCCGACGCAAAAATGATAGTTAATTGTAACGTTCAGGGCCTCCTAATGCCGATGGAACACTCAAATTGCGTCGAGATTCAATACATCGGCCTCCAGCCGACTTGTCTCCAAGGGTCTATTGCTGCCTCGGGCACCTTATGGTCGTTCTCCTTTGAGTTTAGATTATCGAATCCGACGCAAAAATGATAGTTAATTATAACGTTCAGGGCCTCCTAATGCCGATGGAACACTCAAATTGCGTCGAGATTCAATACATCGGCCTCCAGCCGACTTGTCTCCAAGGGTCTATTGCTGCCTCGGGCACCTTATGGTCGTTGTCCTGTGAGTCTAGATTTTCGAATCCGACGCAAAAATGATAGTTAATTGTAATGTTCAGGGCCTTCTAATGACGATGGAACACTCAAATTGCGTCGAGATTCAATACATCGGCCTCCAGCCTACTTGTCTCCAAGGGGATATCGCTGCCTCGGGCACCACATGGTCCTTCTCCTGTGAGTCTAGATTTTCGAATCCGACGCAAAAATGATAGTGAATTGTAACGTTCAGCGCCTCCTAATGACGATAGAAGACTCAAATTGCATCGCGATCCAATACATCGTCCTCCAGCCGACTTGTCTCCAAGGGTCTATTGCTGCATCGGGCACCTTATGGTCGTTCTCCTGTGAGTCTAGATTTTCGAATCCGACGCAAAAATGATAGTTAATTGTAACGTTCAGGGCCTTGTAATGACGATGGAACACTCAAATTGCGTCGAGATACAATACATCGTCCTCCAGCCGACTTGTCTCCAAGGATCTAATGCTGCCTCGGGCACTTTATGGTCGTTCTCTTGTAATTCTAGATTTTCGAATCCGACGCAAAAATGATAGTTAATTGTAACGTTCAGGGCCGCCTAATGACGATGGAACTCTCAAATTGCGTCGAGATTCAATACATCGTCCTCCAGCCGACTTGTCTCCAAGGGTCTATTGCTGCCTCGGGCACCTTATGGTCGTTCTCCTGTGAGTCTAGATTTTCGAATCCGACGTAAAAATGATAGTTAATTGTAACGTTCAGGGCCTTGTAATGACGATGGAACACTCAAATTGCGTCGAGATACAATACATCGTCCTCCAGCCGACTTGTCTCCAAGGATCTAATGCAGCCTCGGGCACTTTATGGTCGTTCTCTTGTAATTCTAGATTTTCGAATCCGACGCTAAAATGATAGTTAATTGTAACGTTCAGGGCCGCCTAATGACGATGGAACTCTCAAATTGCGTCGAGATTCAATACATCGTCCTCCAGCCGACTTGTCTCCAAGGGTCTATTGCTCCCTCGGGCACCTTATGGTCGTTCTCCTGTGAGTCTAGATTTTCGAACCCGACGCTAAAATGATAGTTAATTGTAACGTTCAGGGCCTCCTAATGCCGATGGAACACTCAAATTGCGTCGAGATTCAATACATCGGCCTTCAGCCGACTTGTCTCCAAGGGTCTATTGCTGCCTCGGGCACCTTATGGTCGTTCTCCTGTGAGTTTAGATTATCGAATCCGACGCAAAAATGATAGTTAATTATAACGTTCAGGGCCTCCTAATGCCGATGGAACACTCAAATTGCGTCGAGATTCAATACATCGGCCTCCAGCCGACTTGTCTCCAAGGGTCTATTGCTGCCTCGGGCACCTTATGGTCGTTGTCCTGTGAGTCTAGATTTTCGAATCCGACGCAAAAATGATAGTTAATTGTAATGTTCAGGGCCTTCTAATGACGATGGAACACTCAAATTGCGTCGAGATTCAATACATCGGCCTCCAGCCTACTTGTCTCCAAGGGGATATCGCTGCCTCGGGCACCACATGGTCCTTCTCCTGTGAGTCTAGATTTTCGAATCCGTCGCAAAAATGATAGTGAATTGTAACGTTCAGCGCCTCCTAATGACGATAGAAGACTCAAATTGCGTCGCGATCCAATACATCGTCCTCCAGCCGACTTGTCTCCAAGGGTCTATTGCTGCCTCGGGCACCTTATGGTCGTTCTCCTGTGAGTCTAGATTTTCGAATCCGACGCAAAAATGATAGTTAATTGTAACGTTCAGGGCCTTGTAATGACGATGGAACACTCAAATTGCGTCGAGATACAATACATCGTCCTCCAGCCGACTTGTCTCCAAGGGCCTAATGCTGCCTCGGGCACTTTATGGTCGTTCTCTTGTAATTCTAGATTTTCGAATCCGACGCAAAAATGATAGTTAATTGTAACGTTCAGGGCCGCCTAATGACGATGGAACCCTCAAATTGCGTCGAGATTCAATACATCGTCCTCCAGCCGACTTGTCTCCAAGGGTCTATTGCTGCCTCGGGCACCTTATGGTCGTTCTCCTGTGAGTCTAGATTTTCGAATCCGACGCAAAAATGATAGTTAATTGTAACGTTCAGGGCCTTGTAATGACGATGGAACACTCAAATTGCGTCGAGATACAATACATCGTCCTCCAGCCGACTTGTCTCCAAGGATCTAATGCAGCCTCGGGCACTTTATGGTCGTTCTCTTGTAATTCTAGATTTTCGAATCCGACGCAAAAATGATAGTTAATTGTAACGTTCAGGGCCGCCTAATGACGATGGAACTCTCAAATTGCGTCGAGATTCAATACATCGTCCTCCAGCCGACTTGTCTCCAAGGGTCTATTGCTGCCTCGGGCACCTTATGGTCGTTCTCCTGTGAGTCTAGATTTTCGAACCCGACGCTAAAATGATAGTTAATTGTAACGTTCAGGGCCTCCTAATGCCGATGGAACACTCAAATTGCGTCGAGATTCAATACATCGGCCTCCAGCCGACTTGTCTCCAAGGGTCTATTGGTGCCTCGGGCACCTTATGGTCGTTGTCCTGTGAGTCTAGATTTTCGAATCCGACGCAAAAATGATAGTTAATTGTAACGTTCAGGGCCTTCTAATGACGATGGAACACTCAAATTGCGTCGAGATTCAATACATCGGCCTCCAGCCTACTTGTCTCCAAGGGGATATCGCTGCCTCGGGCACCACATGGTCCTTCTCCTGTGAGTCTAGATTTTCGAATCCGACGCAAAAATGATAGTGAATTGTAACGTTCAGCGCCTCCTAATGACGATAGAAGACTCAAATTGCGTCGCGATCCAATACATCGTCCTCCAGCCGACTTGTCTCCAAGGGTCTATTGCTGCCTCGGGCACCTTATGGTCGTTCTCCTGTGAGTCTAGATTTTCGAATCCGACGCAAAAATGATAGTTAATTGTAACGTTCAGGGCCTTGTAATGACGATGGAACACTCAAATTGCGTCGAGATTCAATACATCGGCCTCCAGCCGACTTGTCTCCAAGGGTCTATTGCTGCCTCGGGCACCTTATGGTCGTTGTCCTGTGAGTCTAGATTTTCGAATCCGACGCAAAAATGATAGTTAATTGTAACGTTCAGGGCCTCCTAATGCCGATGGAACACTCAAATTGCGTCGAGATTAAATACATCGGCCTCCAGCCGACTTGTCTCCAAGGGTCTATTGCTGCCTCGGGCACCTTATGGTCGTTCTCCTGTGAGTTTAGATTATCGAATCCGACGCAAAAATGATAGTTAATTATAACGTTCAGGGCCTCCTAATGCCGATGGAACACTCAAATTGCGTCGAGATTCAATACATCGGCCTCCAGCCGACTTGTCTCCAAGGGTCTATTGCTGCCTCGGGCACCTTATGGTCGTTGTCCTGTGAGTCTAGATTTTCGAATCCGACGCAAAAATGATAGTTAATTGTAACGTTCAGGGCCTTCTAATGACGATGGAACACTCAAATTGCGTCGAGATTCAATACATCGGCCTCCAGCCTACTTGTCTCCAAGGGGATATCGCTGCCTCGGGCACCACATGGTCCTTCTCCTGTGAGTCTAGATTTTCGAATCCGACGCAAAAATGATAGTGAATTGTAACGTTCATCGCCTCCTAATGACGATAGAAGACTCAAATTGCGTCGCGATCCCATACATTGTCCTCCAGCCGACTTGTCTCCAAGGGTCTATTGCTGCCTCGGGCACCTTATGGTCGTTCTCCTGTGAGTCTAGATTTTCGAATCCGACGCAAAAATGATAGTTAATTGTAACGTTCAGGGCCTTGTAATGACGATGGAACACTCAAATTGCGTCGAGATACAATACATCGACCTCCAGCCGACTTGTCTCCAAGGATCTAATGCTGCCTCGGGCACTTTATGGTCGTTCTCTTGTAATTCTAGATATTCGAATCCGACGCAAAAATGATAGTTAATTGTAACGTTCAGGGCCGCCTAATGACGATGGAACTCTCAAATTGCGTCGAGATTCAATACATCGTCCTCCAGCCGACTTGTCTCCAAGGGTCTATTGCTGCCTCGGGCACCTTATGGTCGTTCTCCTGTGAGTCTAGATTTTCGAACCCGACGCAAAAATGATAGTTAATTGAAACGTTCAGGGCCTCCTAATGCCGATGGAACACTCAAATTGCGGCGAGATTCAATACATCGGCCTCCAGCCGACTTGTCTCCAAGGGTGTATTGCTGCATCGGGCACCTTATGGTCGTTCTCCTGTGAGTCTAGACTTTCGAATCCGACGGAAAAATGATACTTAATTGTAACGTTCAGGGCCTTGTAATGACGATGGAACACTCAAATTACGTCGAGATTCAATACATCGGCCTCCAGCCGACTTGTCTCCAAGGGTCTATTGCTGCCTCGGGCACCTTATGGTCGTTCTCCTGTGAGTTTAGATTATCGAATCCGACGCAAAAATGGTAGTTAATTATAACGTTCAGGGCCTCCTAATGCCGATGGAACACTCAAATTGCGTCGAGATTCAATACATCGGCCTCCAGCCGACTTGTCTCCAAGGGTCTATTGCTGCCTCGGGCACCTTATGGTCGTTGTCCTGTGAGTCTAGATTTTCGAATCCGACGCAAAAATGATAGTTAATTGTAACGTTCAGGGCCTTCTAATGACGATGGAACACTCAAATTGCGTCGAGATTCAATACATCGGCCTCCAGCCTACTTGTCTCCAAGGGGATATCGCTGCCTCGGGCACCACATGGTCCTTCTCCTGCGAGTCTAGATTTTCGAATCCGACGCAAAAATGATAGTGAATTGTAACGTTCAGCGCCTCCTAATGACGATAGAAGACTCAAATTGCGTCGCGATCCAATACATCGTCCTCCAGCCGACTTGTCTCCAAGGGTCTATTGCTGCCTCGGGCAATTTGTGGTCGTTCTCTTGTAAGTCTAGATTTTCCAATCCGACGCAAAAATGATAGTTAATTGTAACGTTCAGGGCCTTGTAATGACGATGGAACACTCAAATTGCGTCGAGATTCAATACATCGGCCTCCAGCCGACTTGTCTCCAAGGATCTAATGCAGCCTCGGGCACTTTATGGTCGTTCTCTTGTAATTCTAGATTTTCGAATCCGACGCTAAAATGATAGTGAATTGTAACGTTCAGCGCCTCCTAATGACGATAGAAGACTCAAATTGCGTCGCGATCCAATACATCGTCCTCCAGCCGACTTGTCTCCAAGGGTCTATTGCTGCCTCGGGCAATTTATGGTCGTTCTCCTGTGAGTTTAGATTATCGAATCCGACGCAAAAATGATAGTTAATTATAACGTTCAGGGCCTCCTAATGACGATGGAACTCTCAAATTGCGTCGAGATTCAATACATCGTCCTCCAGCCGACTTGTCTCCAAGGGTCTATTGCTGCCTCGGGCACCTTATGGTCGTTCTCCTGTGAGTCTAGATTTTCGAACCCGACGCAAAAATGATAGTTAATTGAAACGTTCAGGGCCTCCTAATGCCGATGGAACACTCAAATTGCGGCGAGATTCAATACATCGGCCTCCAGCCGACTTGTCTCCAAGGGTGTATTGCTGCATCGGGCACCTTATGGTCGTTCTCCTGTGAGTCTAGATTTTCGAATCCGACGGAAAAATGATACTTAATTGTAACGTTCAGGGCCTTGTAATGACGATGGAACACTCAAATTACGTCGAGATTCAATACATCGGCCTCCAGCCGACTTGTCTCCAAGGGTCTATTGCTGCCTCGGGCACCTTATGGTCGTTCTCCTGTGAGTTTAGATTATCGAATCCGACGCAAAAATGATAGTTAATTATAACGTTCAGGGCCTCCTAATGCCGATGGAACACTCAAATTGCGTCGAGATTCAATACATCGGCCTCCAGCCGACTTGTCTCCAAGGGTCTATTGCTGCCTCGGGCACCTTATGGTCGTTGTCCTGTGAGTCTAGATTTTCGAATCCGACGCAAAAATGATAGTTAATTGTAACGTTCAGGGCCTTCTAATGACGATGGAACACTCAAATTGCGTCGAGATTCAATACATCGGCCTCCAGCCTACTTGTCTCCAAGGGGATATCGCTGCCTCGGGCACCACATGGTCCTTCTCCTGCGAGTCTAGATTTTCGAATCCGACGCAAAAATGATAGTGAATTGTAACGTTCAGCGCCTCCTAATGACGATAGAAGACTCAAATTGCGTCGCGATCCAATACATCGTCCTCCAGCCGACTTGTCTCCAAGGGTCTATTGCTGCCTAGGGCAATTTATGGTCGTTCTCTTGTAAGTCTAGATTTTCCAATCCGACGCAAAAATGATAGTTAATTGTAACGTTCAGGGCCTTGTAATGACGATGGAACACTCAAATTGCGTCGAGAATCAATACATCGGCCTCCAGCCGACTTGTCTCCAAGGATCTAATGCAGCCTCGGGCACTTTATGGTCGTTCTCTTGTAATTCTAGATTTTCGAATCCGACGCTAAAATGATAGTGTATTGTAACGTTCAGCGCCTCCTAATGACGATAGAAGACTCAAATTGCGTCGCGATCCAATACATCGTCCTCCAGCCGACTTGTCTCCAAGGGTCTATTGCTGCCTCGGGCAATTTATGGTCGTTCTCCTGTGAGTTTAGATTATCGAATCCGACGCAAAAATGATAGTTAATTATAACGTTCAGGGCCTCCTAATGCCGATGGAACACTCAAATTGCGTCGAGATTCAATAGATCGGCCTCCAGCCTACTAGTCTCCAAGGGGATATCGCTGCCTCGGGCTCCACATGGTCCTTCTCCTGTGAGTCTAGATTTTCGAATCCGACGCAAAAATGATAGTTAATTGTAACGTTCAGGGCCTTGTAATGACGATGGAACACTCAAATTGCGTCGAGATTCAATACATCGGCCTCCAGCCGACTTGTCTCCAAGGGTCTATTGCTGCCTCGGGCACCTTATGGTCGTTGTCCTGTGAGTCTAGATTTTCGAATCCGACGCAAAAATGATAGTTAATTGTAACGTTCAGGGCCTTCTAATGACGATGGAACACTCAAATTGCGTCGAGATTCAATACATCGTGCTCCAGCCGACTTGTCTCCAAGGGTCTATTGCTGCCTCGGGCACCTTATGGTCGTTGTCCTGTGAGTCTAGATTTTCGAATCCGACGCAAAAATGATAGTTAATTGTAACGTTCAGGGCCTTCTAATGATGATGGAACACTCAAACTGCGTCGAGATTCAATACATCGGCCTCCAGCCTACTTGTCTCCAAGGGGATATCGCTGCCTCGGGCACCACATGGTCCTTCTCCTGTGAGTCTAGATTTTTGAATCCGACGCAAAAATGATAGTGAATTGTAACGTTCAGCGCCTCCTAATGACGATAGAAGACTCAAATTGCGTCGCGATCCAATACATCGTCCTCCAGCCGACTTGTCTCCAAGGGTCTATTGCTGCCTCGGGCACCTTATGGTCGTTCTCCTGTGAGTCTAGATTTTCGAATCCGACGAAAATATGATAGTTTATTGTAACGTTCAGGGCCTTCTAATGACGATGGAACACTCAAATTGCGTCGAGATTCAATACATCGGCCTCCAGCCGACTTGTCTCCAAGGGTCTATTGCTGCCTCGGGCACCTTATGGTCGTTGTCCTGTGAGTCTAGATTTTCGAATCCGACGCAAAAATGATAGTTAATTGTAACGTTCAAGACCTTCTAATGACGATGGAACACTCAAATTGCGTCGAGATTCAATACATCGTCCTCCAGCCGACTTGTCTTCAAGGGTCTATTGCTGCCTCGGGCACCTTATGGTCGTTCTCCTGTAAGTCTAGATTTTCGAACCCGACGCAAAAATGATAGTTAATTGTAACGTTCAGGGCCTGCTAATGCCGATGGAACACTCAAATTGCGTCGAGATTCAATACATCGGCCTCCAGCCGACTTGTCTCCAAGGGTCTATTGCTGCCTCGGGCACCTTATGGTCGTTCTCCTGTGAGTCTAGATTTTCGAACCCGACGCAAAAATGATAATTGTAACGTTCAGGGCCTCCTAATGCCGATGGAACACTCAAATTGCGTCGAGATTCAATACATCGGCCTCCAGCCGACTTGTCTCCAAGGGTCTATTGCTGCATCGGGCACCTTATGGTCGTTCTCCTGTGAGTCTAGATTTTCGAATCCGACGGAAAAATGATAGTTAATTGTAACGTTCAGGGCCTTGTAATGACGAAGGAACACTCAAATTGCGTCGAGATTCAATACATCGGCCTCCAGCCGAATTGTCTCCAAGGGTCTATTGCTGCCTCGGGCACCTTATGGTCGTTCTCCTGTGAGTTTAGATTATCGAATCCGACGCAAAAATGATAGTTAATTATAACGTTCAGGGCCTCCTAATGCCGATGGAACACTCAAATTGCGTCGAGATTCAATACATCGGCCTCCAGCCGACTTGTCTCCAGGGCTCTATTGCTGCCTCGGGCACCTTATGGTCGTTGTCCTGTGAGTCTAGATTTTCGAATCCGACGCAAAAATGATAGTTAATTGTAACGTTCAGGGCCTTCTAATGACGATGGAACACTCAAATTGCGTCGAGATTCAATACATCGGCCTCCAGCCTACTTGTCTCCAAGGGGATATCGCTGCCTCGGGCACCACATGGTCCTTCTCCTGTGAGTCTAGATTTTCGAATCCGACGCAAAAATGATAGTGAATTGTAACGTTCAGCGCCTCCTAATGACGATAGAAAACTAAAATTGCGTCGCGATCCAATACATCGGCCTCCAGCCGACTTGTCTCCAAGGGTCTATTGCTGCCTCGGGCACCTTATGGTCGTTGTCCTGTGAGTCTAGATTTTCGAATCCGACGCAAAAATGATAGTTAATTGTAACGTTCAGGGCCTTCTAATGACGATGGAACACTCAAATTGCGTCGTGATTCAATACATCGGCCTCCAGCCGACTTGTCTCCAAGGGTCCATTGCTGCCTCGGGCACCTTATGGTCGTTCTCCTGTGAGTTTAGATTACCGAATCCGACGCAAAAATGATAGTTAATTATAAACGTTCAGGGCCTCCTAATGCCGATGGAACACTCAAATTGCGTCGAGATTCAATACATCGGCCTCCAGCCTACTAGTCTCCAAGGGGATATCGCTGCCTCGGGCTCCACATGGTCCTTCTCCTGTGAGTCTAGATTTTCGAATCCGACGCAAAAATGATAGTTAATTGTAACGTTCAGGGCCTCCTAATGCCGATGGAACACTCAAATTGCGTCGAGATTCAATACATCGGCCTCCAGCCGACGTGTCTCCAAGGGTCTATTGCTGCCTCGGGCACCTTATGGTCGTTCTCCTGTGAGTCTAGATTTTGGAATCCGACGGAAAAATGATAGTTAATTGTAACGTTCAGGGCCTTGTAATGACGATGGAACACTCAAATTGCGTCGAGATTCAATACATCGGCCTCCAGCCGACTTGTCTCCTAGGGTCTATTGCTGCCTCGGGCACCTTATGGTCGTTCTCCTGTGAGTTTAGATTATCGAATCCGACGCAAAAATGATAGTTAATTATAACGTTCTGGGCCTGCTAATGCCGATGGAACACTCAAATTGCGTCGAGATTCAATACATCGGCCTCCAGCCGACTTGTCTCCAAGGGTCTATTGCTGCCGCGGGCACCTTATGGTCGTTGTCCTGTGAGTCTAGATTTTCGAATCCGACGCAAACATGATAGTTAATTGTAACGTTCAGGGCCTTCTAATGACGATGGAACACTCAAATTGCGTCGAGATTCAATACATCGGCCTCCAGCCTACTTGTCTCCAAGGGGATATCGCTGCCTCGGGCACCACATGGTCCTTCTCCTGTGAGTCTAGATTTTCGAATCCGACGCAAAAATGATAGTGAATTGTAACGTTCAGCGCCTCCTAATGACGATAGAAGACTCAAATTGCGGTCGCGATCCAATACATCGTCCTCCAGCCGACTTGTCTCCAAGGGTCTATTGCTGCCTCGGGCACCTCATGGTCGTTCTCCTGTTAGTCTAGATTTTCGAATCCGACGCAAAAATGATAGTTAATTGTAACGTTCAGGGCCTTGTAATGACGATGGAACACTCAAATTGCGTCGAGATTCAATACATCGGCCTCCAGCCGACTTGTCTCCAAGGGTCTATTGCTGCCTCGGGCACCTTATGGTCGTTGTCCTGTGAGTCTAGATTTTCGAATCCGACGCAAAAATGATAGTTAATTGTAACGTTCAGGGCCTTCTAACGACGATGGAACACTCAAATTGCGTCGAGATTCAATACATCGTCCTCCAGCCGACTTGTCTCCAAGGGTCTATTGCTGCCTCGGGCACCTTATGGTCGTTGTCCTGTGAGTCTAGATTTTCGAATCCGACGCAAAAATGATTGTTAATTGTAACGTTCAGGGCCTTCTAATGACGATGGAACACTCAAATTGCGTCGAGATTCAATACATCGGCCTCCAGCCTACTTGTCTCCAAGGGGATTTCGCTGCCTCGGGCACCACATGGTCCTTCTCCTGTGAGTCTAGATTTTCGAATCCGACGCAAAAATGATAGTGAATTGTAACGTTCAGCGCCTCCTAATGACGATAGAAGACTCAAATTGCGTCGCGATCCAATACATCGTCCTCCAGCTGACTTGTCTCCAAGGGTCTATTGCTGCCTCGGGCACCTTATGGTCGTTCTCCTGTGAGTCTAGATTTTCGAATCCGACGCAAAAATGATAGTTTATTGTAACGTTCAAGGCCTTCTAATGACGATGGAACACTCAAATTGCGTCGAGATTCAACACATCGGCCTCCAGCCGACTTGTCTCCAAGGGTCTATTGCTGCCTCGGGCACCTTATGGTCGTTCTCCTGTGAGTTTAGATTATCGAATCCGACGCAAAAATGATAGTTAATTATAACGTTCAGGGCCTCCTAATGCCGATGGAACACTCAAATTGCGTCGAGATTCAATACATCGGCCTCCAGCCGACTTGTCTCCAAGGGTCTATTGCTGCCTCGGGCACCTTATGGTCGTTCTCCTGTGAGTCTAGATTTTCGAACCCAACGCTAAAATGATAGTTAATTGTAACGTTCAGGGGCCTCCTAATGACGATAGAAGACTCAAATTGCGTTGCGATCCAATACATCGTCCTCCAGCCGACTTGTCTCCAAGGGTCTATTGCTGCCTCGGGCACCTTATGGTCGTTCTCCTGTGAGTTTAGATTATCGAATCCGACGCAAAAATGATAGTTAATTGTAACGTTCAGGGCCTTCTAATGACGATGGGACACTCAAATTGCGTCGAGATTCAATACATCGTCCTCCAGCCGACTTGTCTCCAAGGGGATATTGCTGTCTCGGGCACAATATGATCCTTCTCCTGTGAGTCTAGATTTTCGAATCCGACGCAAAAATGATAGTGAATTGTAACGTTCAGCGCCTCCTAATGACGATAGAAGACTCAAATTGCGTCGCGATCCAATACATCGTCCTCCAGCCGACTTGTCTCCAAGGGTCTATTGCTGCCTCGGGCACCTTATGGTCGTTCTCCTGTGAGTCTAGATTTTCGAATCCGACGCAAAAATGATAGTTTATTGTAACGTTCAAGGCCTTCTAATGACGATGGAACACTCAAATTGCGTCGAGATTCAACACATCGGCCTCCAGCCGACTTGTCTCCAAGGGTCTATTGCTGCCTCGGGCACCTTATGGTCGTTCTCCTGTAAGTTTAGATTATCGAATCCGACGCAAAAATGATAGTTAATTGTAACGTTCAGGGCCTCCTAATGCCGATGGAACACTCAAATTGCGTCGAGATTCAATACATCGGCCTCCAGCCGACTTGTCTCCAAGGGTCTATTGCTGCCTCGGGCACCTTATGGTCGTTGTCCTGTGAGTCTAGATTTTCGAATCCGACGCAAAAATGATAGTTAATTGTAACGTTCAGGGCCTTCTAATGACGATGGAACACTCAAATTGCGTCGAGATTCAATACATCGGCCTCCAGCCTACTTGTCTCCAAGGGGATATCGCTGCCTCGGGCACCACATGGTCCTTCTCCTGTGAGTCTAGATTTTCGAATCCGACGCAAAAATGATAGTGAATTGTAACGTTCAGCGCCTCCTAATGACGATAGAAGACTCAAATTGCGTCGCGATCCAATACATCGTCCTCCAGCCGACTTGTCTCCAAGGGTCTATTGCTGCCTCGGGCACCTTATGGTCGTTCTCCTGTGAGTCTAGATTTTCGAATCCGACGCAAAAATGATAGTTAATTGTAACGTTCAGGGCCTTCTAATGACGATGGAACACTCAAATTGCGTCGAGATTCAATACATCGGCCTCCAGCCGACTTGTCTCCAAGGGTCTATTGCTGCCTCGGGCACCTTATGGTCGTTCCCCTGTGAGTTTAGATTATGGAATACGACGCAAAAATGATAGTTAATTGTAACGTTCAGGGCCTTCTAATGACGATGGGACACTCAAATTGCGTCGAGATTCAATACGTCGTCCTCCAGCCGACTTGTCTCCAAGGGGATATTGCTGTCTCGGGCACCTTATGGTCGTTCTCCTGTGAGTCTAGATTATCGAATCCGACGCAAAAAATGATAGTTAATTGTAACGTTCAGGGCCTTCTAATGACGATGGGACACTCAAATTGCGTCGAGATTCAATACATCGGCCTCCAGCCGACTTGTCTCCCAAGGGTCTATTGCTGCCTCGGGCACCTTATGGTCGTTGTCCTGTGAGTCTAGATTTTCGAATCCGACGCAAAAATGATAGTTAATTGTAACGTTCAGGGCCGCCTAATGACGATGGAACTCTCAAATTGCGTCGAGATTCAATACATCGGCCTCCAGCCGACTTGTCTCCAAGGGTCTATTGCTGCCTCGGGCACCTTATGGTCGTTCTCCTGTGAGTTTAGATTATCGAATCCGACGCAAAAATGATAGTTAATTATAACGTTCAGGGCCTCCTAATGCCGATGGAACACTCAAATTGCGTCGAGATTCAATACATCGGCCTCCAGCCGACTTGTCTCCAAGGGTCTATTGCTGCCTCGGGCACCTTATGGTCGTTGTCCTGTGAGTCTAGATTTTCGAAACCGACGATAAAATGATAGTTAATTGTAACGTTCAGGGCCTTGTAATGACGATGGAACACTCAAATTGCGTCGAGATACAATACATCGTTCTCCAGCCGACTTGTCTCCAAGGGTCTATTGCTGCCTCGGGCACCTTATGGTCGTTCTCCTGTGAGTCTAGATTTTCGAATCCGACGCAAAAATGATAGTTAATTGTAACGTTCAGGGCCTTCTAATGCCGATGGAACACTCAAATTGCGTCGAGTTTCAATACATCGGCCTCCAGCCGACTTGTCTCCAAGGATCTAATGCTGCCTCGGGCACTTTATGGTCGTTCTCTTGTAATTCTAGATTTTCGAATCCGACGCAAAAATGATAGTTAATTGTAACGTTCAGGGCCGCCTAATGACGATGGAACTCTCAAATTGCGTCGAGATTCAATACATCGTCCTCCAGCCGACTTGTCTCCAAGGGTCTATTGCTGCCTCGGGCACCTTATGGTCGTTCTCCTGTGAGTCTAGATTTTCGAACCCGACGCTAAAATGATAGTTAATTGTAACGTTCAGGGCCTCCTAATGACGATAGAAGACTCAAATTGCGTCGCGATCCAATACATCGTCCTCCAGCCGACTTGTCTCCAAGGGTCTATTGCTGCCTCGGGCACCTTATGGTCGTTCTCCTGTGAGTTTAGATTATCGAATCCGACGCAAAAATGATAGTTAATTGTAACGTTCAGGGCCTTCTAATGACGATGGGACACTAAAATTGCGTCGAGATTCAATACATCGTCCTCCAGCCGACGTGTCTCCAAGGGGATATTGCTGTCTCGGGCACAATATGATCCTTCTCCTGTGAGTCTAGATTTTCGAATCCGACGCAAAAATGATAGTGAATTGTAACGTTCAGCGCCTCCTAATGACGATAGAAGACTCAAATTGCGTCGCGATCCAATACATCGTCCTCCAGCCGACTTGTCTCCAAGGGTCTATTGCTGCCTCGGGCACCTTATGGTCGTTCTCCTGTGAGTTTAGATTATCGAATCCGACGCAAAAATGATCGTTAATTATAACGTTCAGGGCCTCCTAATGCCGATGGAACACTCAAATTGCGTCGAGATTCAATACATCGGCCTCCAGCCGACTTGTCTCCAAGGGTCTATTGCTGCCTCGGGCACCTTATGGTCGTTGTCCTGTGAGTCTAGATTTTCGAATCCGACGCAAA
>NW_025725588.1:0-28390 GCF_021461395.2 Schistocerca americana | reverse complement strand
CAGGTGTATTAATTTTCGCCCAGACAGGGACTTGAACCCAGGACCCTTTGGTTGAAAACCTAACGCTCTACCGACTCAGCTATGCGGACCCACGCACGAGCATTTTCGTACAGCTGCGTGGTGTGCGAGTGATTCGCATGTCGTAATTACTGGCTTACGGCTCCAATGGCGACTTCACCCGACTTCCCACTGACGCACCGCTGACGCTAGTTTTCTGTCGTCTTAAAACGATGGACATACCTCCAAGCAGCTGCGAGATCTTAAGAAAAGAAACGCTGCACCACTGCTTTTGCCGCACTCGAGTGATTGAAATTGCGATTCTTAAAAAGAAAATGAGATGTTCGCTGTGTCCATCACTTTCGAGCACATCTGTGTACTCACGATCTCAGCGACGGCTTTCTGCAGTCCCAGCGTCAGTGTCAGTGTGAGGTGAACCGATAGCCAGAGTAAGCAGCGGTCGTCGCGAAAACTCAGTATTCTTAAAACGGAAATTTTCGTCTTGTTGAGAATGGCGTCACTGGTTTGCACCCGCATTCGCCCACACATGTCACATGTGTGCGAAAATGTTTGCTCCTCTTTACGCAAAATCGCACGCAGCCGATAGGATTCGAACCTACGCTCCCAGAGGGAATCTGATTTCGAGTCAGACGCCTTAACCACTCGGCCACGACTGCCGTTAGCGCGGTGTTCTCCGGACACATGCAACTGCTACCGTTTAAAGCACTGTGGTGTCAGAAAAACGGCGTAGCTGCATTATTTTCTGTAGCGTCTCCACCGCTACCAGACGAATCGCTACCAAAGTATTAAAATTTCCGCCTGGACAGGGACTTGAAACCTGGGCCCTTAGGTTATAAGCCTAATGCTCTACCGACTGAGCTATCTGGGCTCACACGAGGCTGCAAAACCTCCCACGACGCACAACTATACATTGACTCATGTCCTTTTACTGTTGTGCAATCGCTGTATGGGGCCGTTAACAAATAAAACGTCGCCTAAATGCTGTCTACAAACTTATCGCGCTAAGCTCGTAACACACTATCGAAGACTGCTGGCACATGATGCAACAACAAATTGCACCAGTTGTTACGTCTCATACGTTGGAGCAGAGAATTTACGTGTTTTGTCGACACTCACTGGGCAATTGGAAAATTCACAAGCATTTCGAATGCAATGTCTCTCACGCTTTCGCTCATTTCACGGTTCCGTTGAAGACGTTCTTCACCACCTGATACAGAAAAAGGAATGCAGTCGGTAGGATATTTTTAATTCTTTTGCTTCTAGGGGAGTTAGTTGTCTAGTGAGTTCCTCTTATGGCATGCACTAGACAACCAGAACAGCTACAGGAGAGAGTCATTTTTGTTGTCAGCGGTAGTTGCATTATCACAAACGCAGAGTAATTCCATTGGCGTCGCATCAAAACGAATCCCTGCCGAAACCCGGGATCGAACCAGGGACCTTTAGATCTTCAGTCTAACGCTCTCCCAACTGAGCTATTTCGGCTGACGTTGAAGGTTGTCATTTGCATGTGTTCATTAAACTCTGCCTCGTTGCCAATTTCACAGTCACCTTCGTCTGATAAGACACAGGGGCGCTGAAAGGCGAGCAGCCGATGCAGTGAAGTTACACACACATTTCTTCTTCTTCCGTCATCGTAACAAGCAAACATGTCGACTCGATTCGTGTAATATTGACTTCGCTGACGCTAGAAAAACCCGTGCTATATCGATGCCAGGGGCAACTCGTGTGCGGAGAACGAGACACAAGAAGGAGTGAGGTCTCTCCACCGTATGAGTGGCAGTATCTAGCAGATACCACACGGTAAAAACATTCGACTTGCGTTAGCTCACACGTCATCGTCTGCAAGCTAAAGTGGACACATCTGCACTGCCCAGTGAGGCGACACTTGTACTAACACCTGGTGGACGCCTGTGAGACGCGGAGATGAGCTGCGGCTTCTGGGCGCGACTGTAGCGCTGCGCCCTGGATCAAATAGCACTGCACATTGCTGGTGACCCACGTGTTTAGTAGTGACGCAACTGCTAGGATGCAGCTGAACGTACGCCATTTGAGAGCGAGAAAATTTTCGCAGTAGGCAGGACTCGAACCTACGCTCCCAGAGGGAATCTGATTTCAAATCAGACGCCTTAACCACTCGGCCACGACTGCCGGTGGCGGAAGCGACTCCCGACAACTGAAACCGCCATCTTTAGAAGCAATCTGGTGGCAGAAAACGGCGTGGCCTCACTCTTTCCTGTACAGTTTCCATTAGCCGTTACGAAAGTGTATTAATTTTTCGCCCAGACAGGGACTTGAACACAGGTGTATTAATTTTCGCCCAGACAGGGACTTGAACCCAGGACCCTTTGGTTGAAAACCTAACGCTCTACCGACTCAGCTATGCGGACCCACGCACGAGCATTTTCGTACAGCTGCGTGGTGTGCGAGTGATTCGCATGTCGTAATTACTGGCTTACGGCTCCAATGGCGACTTCACCGACTTCCCACTGACGCACCGCTGACGCTAGTTTTCTGTCGTCTTAAAACGATGGACATACCTCCAAGCAGCTGCGAGATCTTAAGAAAAGAAACGCTGCACCACTGCTTTTGCCGCACTCGAGTGATTGAAATTGCGATTCTTAAAAAGAAAATGAGATGTTCGCTGTGTCCATCACTTTCGAGCACATCTGTGTACTCACGATCTCAGCGACGGCTTTCTGCAGTCCCAGCGTCAGTGTCAGTGTGAGGTGAACCGATAGCCAGAGTAAGCAGCGGTCGTCGCGAAAACTCAGTATTCTTAAAACGGAAATTTTCGTCTTGTTGAGAATGGCGTCACTGGTTTGCACCCGCATTCGCCCACACATGTCACATGTGTGCGAAAATGTTTGCTCCTCTTTACGCAAAATCGCACGCAGCCGATAGGATTCGAACCTACGCTCCCAGAGGGAATCTGATTTCGAGTCAGACGCCTTAACCACTCGGCCACGACTGCCGTTAGCGCGGTGTTCTCCGGACACATGCAACTGCTACCGTTTAAAGCACTGTGGTGTCAGAAAACGGCGTAGCTGCATTATTTTCTGTAGCGTCTCCACCGCTACCAGACGAATCGCTACCAAAGTATTAAAATTTCCGCCTGGACAGGGACTTGAAACCTGGGCCCTTAGGTTATAAGCCTAATGCTCTACCGACTGAGCTATCTGGGCTCACACGAGGCTGCAAAACCTCCCACGACGCACAACTATACATTGACTCATGTCCTTTACTGTTGTGCAATCGCTGTATGGGGCCGTTAACAAATAAAACGTCGCCTAAATGCTGTCTACAAACTTATCGCGCTAAGCTCGTAACACACTATCGAAGACTGCTGGCACATGATGCAACAACAAATTGCACCAGTTGTTACGTCTCATACGTTGGAGCAGAGAATTTACGTGTTTTGTCGACACTCACTGGGCAATTGGAAAATTCACAAGCATTTCGAATGCAATGTCTCTCACGCTTTCGCTCATTTCACGGTTCCGTTGAAGACGTTCTTCACCACCTGATACAGAAAAAGGAATGCAGTCGGTAGGATATTTTTAATTCTTTTGCTTCTAGGGGAGTTAGTTGTCTAGTGAGTTCCTCTTATGGCATGCACTAGACAACCAGAACAGCTACAGGAGAGAGTCATTTTTGTTGTCAGCGGTAGTTGCATTATCACAAACGCAGAGTAATTCCATTGGCGTCGCATCAAAACGAATCCCTGCCGAAACCCGGGATCGAACCAGGGACCTTTAGATCTTCAGTCTAACGCTCTCCCAACTGAGCTATTTCGGCTGACGTTGAAGGTTGTCATTTGCATGTGTTTCATTAAACTCTGCCTCGTTGCCAATTTCACAGTCACCTTCGTCTGATAAGACACAGGGGCGCTGAAAGGCGAGCAGCCGATGCAGTGAAGTTACACACACATTTCTTCTTCTTCCGTCATCGTAACAAGCAAACATGTCGACTCGATTCGTGTAATATTGACTTCGCTGACGCTAGAAAACCCGTGCTATATCGATGCCAGGGGCAACTCGTGTGCGGAGAACGAGACACAAGAAGGAGTGAGTCTCTCCACCGTATGAGTGGCAGTATCTAGCAGATACACACGGTAAAACATTCGACTTGCGTTAGCTCACACGTCATCGTCTGCAAGCTAAAGTGGACACATCTGCACTGCCCAGTGAGGCGACACTTGTACTAACACCTGGTGGACGCCTGTGAGACGCGGAGATGAGCTGCGGCTTCTGGGCGCGACTGTAGCGCTGCGCCCTGGATCAAATAGCACTGCACATTGCTGGTGACCCACGTGTTTAGTAGTGACGCAACTGCTAGGATGCAGCTGAACGTACGCCATTTGAGAGCGAGAAAATTTTCGCAGTAGGCAGGACTCGAACCTACGCTCCCAGAGGGAATCTGATTTCAAATCAGACGCCTTAACCACTCGGCCACGACTGCCGGTGGCGGAAGCGACTCCCGACAACTGAAACCGCCATCTTTAGAAGCAATCTGGTGGCAGAAAACGGCGTGGCCTCACTCTTTCCTGTACAGTTTCCATTAGCCGTTACGAAAGTGTATTAATTTTCGCCCAGACAGGGACTTGAACACAGGTGTATTAATTTTCGCCCAGACAGGGACTTGAACCCAGGACCCTTTGGTTGAAAACCTAACGCTCTACCGACTCAGCTATGCGGACCCACGCACGAGCATTTTCGTACAGCTGCGTGGTGTGCGAGTGATTCGCATGTCGTAATTACTGGCTTACGGCTCCAATGGCGACTTCACCGACTTCCCACTGACGCACCGCTGACGCTAGTTTTCTGTCGTCTTAAAACGATGGACATACCTCCAAGCAGCTGCGAGATCTTAAGAAAAGAAACGCTGCACCACTGCTTTTGCCGCACTCGAGTGATTGAAATTGCGATTCTTAAAAAGAAAATGAGATGTTCGCTGTGTCCATCACTTTCGAGCACATCTGTGTACTCACGATCTCAGCGACGGCTTTCTGCAGTCCCCAGCGTCAGTGTCAGTGTGAGGTGAACCGATAGCCAGAGTAAGCAGCGGTCGTCGCGAAAACTCAGTATTCTTAAAACGGAAATTTTCGTCTTGTTGAGAATGGCGTCACTGGTTTGCACCCGCATTCGCCCACACATGTCACATGTGTGCGAAAATGTTTGCTCCTCTTTACGCAAAATCGCACGCAGCCGATAGGATTCGAACCTACGCTCCCAGAGGGAATCTGATTTCGAGTCAGACGCCTTAACCACTCGGCCACGACTGCCGTTAGCGCGGTGTTCTCCGGACACATGCAACTGCTACCGTTTAAAGCACTGTGGTGTCAGAAAACGGCGTAGCTGCATTATTTTCTGTAGCGTCTCCACCGCTACCAGACGAATCGCTACCAAAGTATTAAAATTTCCGCCTGGACAGGGACTTGAAACCTGGGCCCTTAGGTTATAAGCCTAATGCTCTACCGACTGAGCTATCTGGGCTCACACGAGGCTGCAAAACCTCCCACGACGCACAACTATACATTGACTCATGTCCTTTACTGTTGTGCAATCGCTGTATGGGGCCGTTAACAAATAAAACGTCGCCTAAATGCTGTCTACAAACTTATCGCGCTAAGCTCGTAACACACTATCGAAGACTGCTGGCACATGATGCAACAACAAATTGCACCAGTTGTTACGTCTCATACGTTGGAGCAGAGAATTTACGTGTTTTGTCGACACTCACTGGGCAATTGGAAAATTCACAAGCATTTCGAATGCAATGTCTCTCACGCTTTCGCTCATTTCACGGTTCCGTTGAAGACGTTCTTCACCACCTGATACAGAAAAAGGAATGCAGTCGGTAGGATATTTTTAATTCTTTTGCTTCTAGGGGAGTTAGTTGTCTAGTGAGTTCCTCTTATGGCATGCACTAGACAACCAGAACAGCTACAGGAGAGAGTCATTTTTGTTGTCAGCGGTAGTTGCATTATCACAAACGCAGAGTAATTCCATTGGCGTCGCATCAAAACGAATCCCTGCCGAAACCCGGGATCGAACCAGGGACCTTTAGATCTTCAGTCTAACGCTCTCCCAACTGAGCTATTTCGGCTGACGTTGAAGGTTGTCATTTGCATGTGTTCATTAAACTCTGCCTCGTTGCCAATTTCACAGTCACCTTCGTCTGATAAGACACAGGGGCGCTGAAAGGCGAGCAGCCGATGCAGTGAAGTTACACACACATTTCTTCTTCTTCCGTCATCGTAACAAGCAAACATGTCGACTCGATTCGTGTAATATTGACTTCGCTGACGCTAGAAAACCCGTGCTATATCGATGCCAGGGGCAACTCGTGTGCGGAGAACGAGACACAAGAAGGAGTGAGTCTCTCCACCGTATGAGTGGCAGTATCTAGCAGATACACACGGTAAAACATTCGACTTGCGTTAGCTCACACGTCATCGTCTGCAAGCTAAAGTGGACACATCTGCACTGCCCAGTGAGGCGACACTTGTACTAACACCTGGTGGACGCCTGTGAGACGCGGAGATGAGCTGCGGCTTCTGGGCGCGACTGTAGCGCTGCGCCCTGGATCAAATAGCACTGCACATTGCTGGTGACCCACGTGTTTAGTAGTGACGCAACTGCTAGGATGCAGCTGAACGTACGCCATTTGAGAGCGAGAAAATTTTCGCAGTAGGCAGGACTCGAACCTACGCTCCCAGAGGGAATCTGATTTCAAATCAGACGCCTTAACCACTCGGCCACGACTGCCGGTGGCGGAAGCGACTCCCGACAACTGAAACCGCCATCTTTAGAAGCAATCTGGTGGCAGAAAACGGCGTGGCCTCACTCTTTCCTGTACAGTTTCCATTAGCCGTTACGAAAGTGTATTAATTTTCGCCCAGACAGGGACTTGAACACAGGTGTATTAATTTTCGCCCAGACAGGGACTTGAACCCAGGACCCTTTGGTTGAAAACCTAACGCTCTACCGACTCAGCTATGCGGACCCACGCACGAGCATTTTCGTACAGCTGCGTGGTGTGCGAGTGATTCGCATGTCGTAATTACTGGCTTACGGCTCCAATGGCGACTTCACCGACTTCCCACTGACGCACCGCTGACGCTAGTTTTCTGTCGTCTTAAAACGATGGACATACCTCCAAGCAGCTGCGAGATCTTAAGAAAAGAAACGCTGCACCACTGCTTTTGCCGCACTCGAGTGATTGAAATTGCGATTCTTAAAAAGAAAATGAGATGTTCGCTGTGTCCATCACTTTCGAGCACATCTGTGTACTCACGATCTCAGCGACGGCTTTCTGCAGTCCCAGCGTCAGTGTCAGTGTGAGGTGAACCGATAGCCAGAGTAAGCAGCGGTCGTCGCGAAAACTCAGTATTCTTAAAACGGAAATTTTCGTCTTGTTGAGAATGGCGTCACTGGTTTGCACCCGCATTCGCCCACACATGTCACATGTGTGCGAAAATGTTTGCTCCTCTTTACGCAAAATCGCACGCAGCCGATAGGATTCGAACCTACGCTCCCAGAGGGAATCTGATTTCGAGTCAGACGCCTTAACCACTCGGCCACGACTGCCGTTAGCGCGGTGTTCTCCGGACACATGCAACTGCTACCGTTTAAAGCACTGTGGTGTCAGAAAACGGCGTAGCTGCATTATTTTCTGTAGCGTCTCCACCGCTACCAGACGAATCGCTACCAAAGTATTAAAATTTCCGCCTGGACAGGGACTTGAAACCTGGGCCCTTAGGTTATAAGCCTAATGCTCTACCGACTGAGCTATCTGGGCTCACACGAGGCTGCAAAACCTCCCACGACGCACAACTATACATTGACTCATGTCCTTTACTGTTGTGCAATCGCTGTATGGGGCCGTTAACAAATAAAACGTCGCCTAAATGCTGTCTACAAACTTATCGCGCTAAGCTCGTAACACACTATCGAAGACTGCTGGCACATGATGCAACAACAAATTGCACCAGTTGTTACGTCTCATACGTTGGAGCAGAGAATTTACGTGTTTTGTCGACACTCACTGGGCAATTGGAAAATTCACAAGCATTTCGAATGCAATGTCTCTCACGCTTTCGCTCATTTCACGGTTCCGTTGAAGACGTTCTTCACCACCTGATACAGAAAAAGGAATGCAGTCGGTAGGATATTTTTAATTCTTTTGCTTCTAGGGGAGTTAGTTGTCTAGTGAGTTCCTCTTATGGCATGCACTAGACAACCAGAACAGCTACAGGAGAGAGTCATTTTTGTTGTCAGCGGTAGTTGCATTATCACAAACGCAGAGTAATTCCATTGGCGTCGCATCAAAACGAATCCCTGCCGAAACCCGGGATCGAACCAGGGACCTTTAGATCTTCAGTCTAACGCTCTCCCAACTGAGCTATTTCGGCTGACGTTGAAGGTTGTCATTTGCATGTGTTCATTAAACTCTGCCTCGTTGCCAATTTCACAGTCACCTTCGTCTGATAAGACACAGGGGCGCTGAAAGGCGAGCAGCCGATGCAGTGAAGTTACACACACATTTCTTCTTCTTCCGTCATCGTAACAAGCAAACATGTCGACTCGATTCGTGTAATATTGACTTCGCTGACGCTAGAAAACCCGTGCTATATCGATGCCAGGGGCAACTCGTGTGCGGAGAACGAGACACAAGAAGGAGTGAGTCTCTCCACCGTATGAGTGGCAGTATCTAGCAGATACACACGGTAAAACATTCGACTTGCGTTAGCTCACACGTCATCGTCTGCAAGCTAAAGTGGACACATCTGCACTGCCCAGTGAGGCGACACTTGTACTAACACCTGGTGGACGCCTGTGAGACGCGGAGATGAGCTGCGGCTTCTGGGCGCGACTGTAGCGCTGCGCCCTGGATCAAATAGCACTGCACATTGCTGGTGACCCACGTGTTTAGTAGTGACGCAACTGCTAGGATGCAGCTGAACGTACGCCATTTGAGAGCGAGAAAATTTTCGCAGTAGGCAGGACTCGAACCTACGCTCCCAGAGGGAATCTGATTTCAAATCAGACGCCTTAACCACTCGGCCACGACTGCCGGTGGCGGAAGCGACTCCCGACAACTGAAACCGCCATCTTTAGAAGCAATCTGGTGGCAGAAAACGGCGTGGCCTCACTCTTTCCTGTACAGTTTCCATTAGCCGTTACGAAAGTGTATTAATTTTCGCCCAGACAGGGACTTGAACACAGGTGTATTAATTTTCGCCCAGACAGGGACTTGAACCCAGGACCCTTTGGTTGAAAACCTAACGCTCTACCGACTCAGCTATGCGGACCCACGCACGAGCATTTTCGTACAGCTGCGTGGTGTGCGAGTGATTCGCATGTCGTAATTACTGGCTTACGGCTCCAATGGCGACTTCACCGACTTCCCACTGACGCACCGCTGACGCTAGTTTTCTGTCGTCTTAAAACGATGGACATACCTCCAAGCAGCTGCGAGATCTTAAGAAAAGAAACGCTGCACCACTGCTTTTGCCGCACTCGAGTGATTGAAATTGCGATTCTTAAAAAGAAAATGAGATGTTCGCTGTGTCCATCACTTTCGAGCACATCTGTGTACTCACGATCTCAGCGACGGCTTTCTGCAGTCCCAGCGTCAGTGTCAGTGTGAGGTGAACCGATAGCCAGAGTAAGCAGCGGTCGTCGCGAAAACTCAGTATTCTTAAAACGGAAATTTTCGTCTTGTTGAGAATGGCGTCACTGGTTTGCACCCGCATTCGCCCACACATGTCACATGTGTGCGAAAATGTTTGCTCCTCTTTACGCAAAATCGCACGCAGCCGATAGGATTCGAACCTACGCTCCCAGAGGGAATCTGATTTCGAGTCAGACGCCTTAACCACTCGGCCACGACTGCCGTTAGCGCGGTGTTCTCCGGACACATGCAACTGCTACCGTTTAAAGCACTGTGGTGTCAGAAAACGGCGTAGCTGCATTATTTTCTGTAGCGTCTCCACCGCTACCAGACGAATCGCTACCAAAGTATTAAAATTTCCGCCTGGACAGGGACTTGAAACCTGGGCCCTTAGGTTATAAGCCTAATGCTCTACCGACTGAGCTATCTGGGCTCACACGAGGCTGCAAAACCTCCCACGACGCACAACTATACATTGACTCATGTCCTTTACTGTTGTGCAATCGCTGTATGGGGCCGTTAACAAATAAAACGTCGCCTAAATGCTGTCTACAAACTTATCGCGCTAAGCTCGTAACACACTATCGAAGACTGCTGGCACATGATGCAACAACAAATTGCACCAGTTGTTACGTCTCATACGTTGGAGCAGAGAATTTACGTGTTTTGTCGACACTCACTGGGCAATTGGAAAATTCACAAGCATTTCGAATGCAATGTCTCTCACGCTTTCGCTCATTTCACGGTTCCGTTGAAGACGTTCTTCACCACCTGATACAGAAAAAGGAATGCAGTCGGTAGGATATTTTTAATTCTTTTGCTTCTAGGGGAGTTAGTTGTCTAGTGAGTTCCTCTTATGGCATGCACTAGACAACCAGAACAGCTACAGGAGAGAGTCATTTTTGTTGTCAGCGGTAGTTGCATTATCACAAACGCAGAGTAATTCCATTGGCGTCGCATCAAAACGAATCCCTGCCGAAACCCGGGATCGAACCAGGGACCTTTAGATCTTCAGTCTAACGCTCTCCCAACTGAGCTATTTCGGCTGACGTTGAAGGTTGTCATTTGCATGTGTTCATTAAACTCTGCCTCGTTGCCAATTTCACAGTCACCTTCGTCTGATAAGACACAGGGGCGCTGAAAGGCGAGCAGCCGATGCAGTGAAGTTACACACACATTTCTTCTTCTTCCGTCATCGTAACAAGCAAACATGTCGACTCGATTCGTGTAATATTGACTTCGCTGACGCTAGAAAACCCGTGCTATATCGATGCCAGGGGCAACTCGTGTGCGGAGAACGAGACACAAGAAGGAGTGAGTCTCTCCACCGTATGAGTGGCAGTATCTAGCAGATACACACGGTAAAACATTCGACTTGCGTTAGCTCACACGTCATCGTCTGCAAGCTAAAGTGGACACATCTGCACTGCCCAGTGAGGCGACACTTGTACTAACACCTGGTGGACGCCTGTGAGACGCGGAGATGAGCTGCGGCTTCTGGGCGCGACTGTAGCGCTGCGCCCTGGATCAAATAGCACTGCACATTGCTGGTGACCCACGTGTTTAGTAGTGACGCAACTGCTAGGATGCAGCTGAACGTACGCCATTTGAGAGCGAGAAAATTTTCGCAGTAGGCAGGACTCGAACCTACGCTCCCAGAGGGAATCTGATTTCAAATCAGACGCCTTAACCACTCGGCCACGACTGCCGGTGGCGGAAGCGACTCCCGACAACTGAAACCGCCATCTTTAGAAGCAATCTGGTGGCAGAAAACGGCGTGGCCTCACTCTTTCCTGTACAGTTTCCATTAGCCGTTACGAAAGTGTATTAATTTTCGCCCAGACAGGGACTTGAACACAGGTGTATTAATTTTCGCCCAGACAGGGACTTGAACCCAGGACCCTTTGGTTGAAAACCTAACGCTCTACCGACTCAGCTATGCGGACCCACGCACGAGCATTTTCGTACAGCTGCGTGGTGTGCGAGTGATTCGCATGTCGTAATTACTGGCTTACGGCTCCAATGGCGACTTCACCGACTTCCCACTGACGCACCGCTGACGCTAGTTTTCTGTCGTCTTAAAACGATGGACATACCTCCAAGCAGCTGCGAGATCTTAAGAAAAGAAACGCTGCACCACTGCTTTTGCCGCACTCGAGTGATTGAAATTGCGATTCTTAAAAAGAAAATGAGATGTTCGCTGTGTCCATCACTTTCGAGCACATCTGTGTACTCACGATCTCAGCGACGGCTTTCTGCAGTCCCAGCGTCAGTGTCAGTGTGAGGTGAACCGATAGCCAGAGTAAGCAGCGGTCGTCGCGAAAACTCAGTATTCTTAAAACGGAAATTTTCGTCTTGTTGAGAATGGCGTCACTGGTTTGCACCCGCATTCGCCCACACATGTCACATGTGTGCGAAAATGTTTGCTCCTCTTTACGCAAAATCGCACGCAGCCGATAGGATTCGAACCTACGCTCCCAGAGGGAATCTGATTTCGAGTCAGACGCCTTAACCACTCGGCCACGACTGCCGTTAGCGCGGTGTTCTCCGGACACATGCAACTGCTACCGTTTAAAGCACTGTGGTGTCAGAAAACGGCGTAGCTGCATTATTTTCTGTAGCGTCTCCACCGCTACCAGACGAATCGCTACCAAAGTATTAAAATTTCCGCCTGGACAGGGACTTGAAACCTGGGCCCTTAGGTTATAAGCCTAATGCTCTACCGACTGAGCTATCTGGGCTCACACGAGGCTGCAAAACCTCCCACGACGCACAACTATACATTGACTCATGTCCTTTACTGTTGTGCAATCGCTGTATGGGGCCGTTAACAAATAAAACGTCGCCTAAATGCTGTCTACAAACTTATCGCGCTAAGCTCGTAACACACTATCGAAGACTGCTGGCACATGATGCAACAACAAATTGCACCAGTTGTTACGTCTCATACGTTGGAGCAGAGAATTTACGTGTTTTGTCGACACTCACTGGGCAATTGGAAAATTCACAAGCATTTCGAATGCAATGTCTCTCACGCTTTCGCTCATTTCACGGTTCCGTTGAAGACGTTCTTCACCACCTGATACAGAAAAAGGAATGCAGTCGGTAGGATATTTTTAATTCTTTTGCTTCTAGGGGAGTTAGTTGTCTAGTGAGTTCCTCTTATGGCATGCACTAGACAACCAGAACAGCTACAGGAGAGAGTCATTTTTGTTGTCAGCGGTAGTTGCATTATCACAAACGCAGAGTAATTCCATTGGCGTCGCATCAAAACGAATCCCTGCCGAAACCCGGGATCGAACCAGGGACCTTTAGATCTTCAGTCTAACGCTCTCCCAACTGAGCTATTTCGGCTGACGTTGAAGGTTGTCATTTGCATGTGTTCATTAAACTCTGCCTCGTTGCCAATTTCACAGTCACCTTCGTCTGATAAGACACAGGGGCGCTGAAAGGCGAGCAGCCGATGCAGTGAAGTTACACACACATTTCTTCTTCTTCCGTCATCGTAACAAGCAAACATGTCGACTCGATTCGTGTAATATTGACTTCGCTGACGCTAGAAAACCCGTGCTATATCGATGCCAGGGGCAACTCGTGTGCGGAGAACGAGACACAAGAAGGAGTGAGTCTCTCCACCGTATGAGTGGCAGTATCTAGCAGATACACACGGTAAAACATTCGACTTGCGTTAGCTCACACGTCATCGTCTGCAAGCTAAAGTGGACACATCTGCACTGCCCAGTGAGGCGACACTTGTACTAACACCTGGTGGACGCCTGTGAGACGCGGAGATGAGCTGCGGCTTCTGGGCGCGACTGTAGCGCTGCGCCCTGGATCAAATAGCACTGCACATTGCTGGTGACCCACGTGTTTAGTAGTGACGCAACTGCTAGGATGCAGCTGAACGTACGCCATTTGAGAGCGAGAAAATTTTCGCAGTAGGCAGGACTCGAACCTACGCTCCCAGAGGGAATCTGATTTCAAATCAGACGCCTTAACCACTCGGCCACGACTGCCGGTGGCGGAAGCGACTCCCGACAACTGAAACCGCCATCTTTAGAAGCAATCTGGTGGCAGAAAACGGCGTGGCCTCACTCTTTCCTGTACAGTTTCCATTAGCCGTTACGAAAGTGTATTAATTTTCGCCCAGACAGGGACTTGAACACAGGACCCTTTGGTTGAAAACCTAACGCTCTACCGACTCAGCTATGCGGACCCACGCACGAGCATTTTCGTACAGCTGCGTGGTGTGCGAGTGATTCGCATGTCGTAATTACTGGCTTACGGCTCCAATGGCGACTTCACCGACTTCCCACTGACGCACCGCTGACGCTAGTTTTCTGTCGTCTTAAAACGATGGACATACCTCCAAGCAGCTGCGAGATCTTAAGAAAAGAAACGCTGCACCACTGCTTTTGCCGCACTCGAGTGATTGAAATTGCGATTCTTAAAAAGAAAATGAGATGTTCGCTGTGTCCATCACTTTCGAGCACATCTGTGTACTCACGATCTCAGCGACGGCTTTCTGCAGTCCCAGCGTCAGTGTCAGTGTGAGGTGAACCGATAGCCAGAGTAAGCAGCGGTCGTCGCGAAAACTCAGTATTCTTAAAACGGAAATTTTCGTCTTGTTGAGAATGGCGTCACTGGTTTGCACCCGCATTCGCCCACACATGTCACATGTGTGCGAAAATGTTTGCTCCTCTTTACGCAAAATCGCACGCAGCCGATAGGATTCGAACCTACGCTCCCAGAGGGAATCTGATTTCGAGTCAGACGCCTTAACCACTCGGCCACGACTGCCGTTAGCGCGGTGTTCTCCGGACACATGCAACTGCTACCGTTTAAAGCACTGTGGTGTCAGAAAACGGCGTAGCTGCATTATTTTCTGTAGCGTCTCCACCGCTACCAGACGAATCGCTACCAAAGTATTAAAATTTCCGCCTGGACAGGGACTTGAAACCTGGGCCCTTAGGTTATAAGCCTAATGCTCTACCGACTGAGCTATCTGGGCTCACACGAGGCTGCAAAACCTCCCACGACGCACAACTATACATTGACTCATGTCCTTTACTGTTGTGCAATCGCTGTATGGGGCCGTTAACAAATAAAACGTCGCCTAAATGCTGTCTACAAACTTATCGCGCTAAGCTCGTAACACACTATCGAAGACTGCTGGCACATGATGCAACAACAAATTGCACCAGTTGTTACGTCTCATACGTTGGAGCAGAGAATTTACGTGTTTTGTCGACACTCACTGGGCAATTGGAAAATTCACAAGCATTTCGAATGCAATGTCTCTCACGCTTTCGCTCATTTCACGGTTCCGTTGAAGACGTTCTTCACCACCTGATACAGAAAAAGGAATGCAGTCGGTAGGATATTTTTAATTCTTTTGCTTCTAGGGGAGTTAGTTGTCTAGTGAGTTCCTCTTATGGCATGCACTAGACAACCAGAACAGCTACAGGAGAGAGTCATTTTTGTTGTCAGCGGTAGTTGCATTATCACAAACGCAGAGTAATTCCATTGGCGTCGCATCAAAACGAATCCCTGCCGAAACCCGGGATCGAACCAGGGACCTTTAGATCTTCAGTCTAACGCTCTCCCAACTGAGCTATTTCGGCTGACGTTGAAGGTTGTCATTTGCATGTGTTCATTAAACTCTGCCTCGTTGCCAATTTCACAGTCACCTTCGTCTGATAAGACACAGGGGCGCTGAAAGGCGAGCAGCCGATGCAGTGAAGTTACACACACATTTCTTCTTCTTCCGTCATCGTAACAAGCAAACATGTCGACTCGATTCGTGTAATATTGACTTCGCTGACGCTAGAAAACCCGTGCTATATCGATGCCAGGGGCAACTCGTGTGCGGAGAACGAGACACAAGAAGGAGTGAGTCTCTCCACCGTATGAGTGGCAGTATCTAGCAGATACACACGGTAAAACATTCGACTTGCGTTAGCTCACACGTCATCGTCTGCAAGCTAAAGTGGACACATCTGCACTGCCCAGTGAGGCGACACTTGTACTAACACCTGGTGGACGCCTGTGAGACGCGGAGATGAGCTGCGGCTTCTGGGCGCGACTGTAGCGCTGCGCCCTGGATCAAATAGCACTGCACATTGCTGGTGACCCACGTGTTTAGTAGTGACGCAACTGCTAGGATGCAGCTGAACGTACGCCATTTGAGAGCGAGAAAATTTTCGCAGTAGGCAGGACTCGAACCTACGCTCCCAGAGGGAATCTGATTTCAAATCAGACGCCTTAACCACTCGGCCACGACTGCCGGTGGCGGAAGCGACTCCCGACAACTGAAACCGCCATCTTTAGAAGCAATCTGGTGGCAGAAAACGGCGTGGCCTCACTCTTTCCTGTACAGTTTCCATTAGCCGTTACGAAAGTGTATTAATTTTCGCCCAGACAGGGACTTGAACACAGGTGTATTAATTTTCGCCCAGACAGGGACTTGAACCCAGGACCCTTTGGTTGAAAACCTAACGCTCTACCGACTCAGCTATGCGGACCCACGCACGAGCATTTTCGTACAGCTGCGTGGTGTGCGAGTGATTCGCATGTCGTAATTACTGGCTTACGGCTCCAATGGCGACTTCACCGACTTCCCACTGACGCACCGCTGACGCTAGTTTTCTGTCGTCTTAAAACGATGGACATACCTCCAAGCAGCTGCGAGATCTTAAGAAAAGAAACGCTGCACCACTGCTTTTGCCGCACTCGAGTGATTGAAATTGCGATTCTTAAAAAGAAAATGAGATGTTCGCTGTGTCCATCACTTTCGAGCACATCTGTGTACTCACGATCTCAGCGACGGCTTTCTGCAGTCCCAGCGTCAGTGTCAGTGTGAGGTGAACCGATAGCCAGAGTAAGCAGCGGTCGTCGCGAAAACTCAGTATTCTTAAAACGGAAATTTTCGTCTTGTTGAGAATGGCGTCACTGGTTTGCACCCGCATTCGCCCACACATGTCACATGTGTGCGAAAATGTTTGCTCCTCTTTACGCAAAATCGCACGCAGCCGATAGGATTCGAACCTACGCTCCCAGAGGGAATCTGATTTCGAGTCAGACGCCTTAACCACTCGGCCACGACTGCCGTTAGCGCGGTGTTCTCCGGACACATGCAACTGCTACCGTTTAAAGCACTGTGGTGTCAGAAAACGGCGTAGCTGCATTATTTTCTGTAGCGTCTCCACCGCTACCAGACGAATCGCTACCAAAGTATTAAAATTTCCGCCTGGACAGGGACTTGAAACCTGGGCCCTTAGGTTATAAGCCTAATGCTCTACCGACTGAGCTATCTGGGCTCACACGAGGCTGCAAAACCTCCCACGACGCACAACTATACATTGACTCATGTCCTTTACTGTTGTGCAATCGCTGTATGGGGCCGTTAACAAATAAAACGTCGCCTAAATGCTGTCTACAAACTTATCGCGCTAAGCTCGTAACACACTATCGAAGACTGCTGGCACATGATGCAACAACAAATTGCACCAGTTGTTACGTCTCATACGTTGGAGCAGAGAATTTACGTGTTTTGTCGACACTCACTGGGCAATTGGAAAATTCACAAGCATTTCGAATGCAATGTCTCTCACGCTTTCGCTCATTTCACGGTTCCGTTGAAGACGTTCTTCACCACCTGATACAGAAAAAGGAATGCAGTCGGTAGGATATTTTTAATTCTTTTGCTTCTAGGGGAGTTAGTTGTCTAGTGAGTTCCTCTTATGGCATGCACTAGACAACCAGAACAGCTACAGGAGAGAGTCATTTTTGTTGTCAGCGGTAGTTGCATTATCACAAACGCAGAGTAATTCCATTGGCGTCGCATCAAAACGAATCCCTGCCGAAACCCGGGATCGAACCAGGGACCTTTAGATCTTCAGTCTAACGCTCTCCCAACTGAGCTATTTCGGCTGACGTTGAAGGTTGTCATTTGCATGTGTTCATTAAACTCTGCCTCGTTGCCAATTTCACAGTCACCTTCGTCTGATAAGACACAGGGGCGCTGAAAGGCGAGCAGCCGATGCAGTGAAGTTACACACACATTTCTTCTTCTTCCGTCATCGTAACAAGCAAACATGTCGACTCGATTCGTGTAATATTGACTTCGCTGACGCTAGAAAACCCGTGCTATATCGATGCCAGGGGCAACTCGTGTGCGGAGAACGAGACACAAGAAGGAGTGAGTCTCTCCACCGTATGAGTGGCAGTATCTAGCAGATACACACGGTAAAACATTCGACTTGCGTTAGCTCACACGTCATCGTCTGCAAGCTAAAGTGGACACATCTGCACTGCCCAGTGAGGCGACACTTGTACTAACACCTGGTGGACGCCTGTGAGACGCGGAGATGAGCTGCGGCTTCTGGGCGCGACTGTAGCGCTGCGCCCTGGATCAAATAGCACTGCACATTGCTGGTGACCCACGTGTTTAGTAGTGACGCAACTGCTAGGATGCAGCTGAACGTACGCCATTTGAGAGCGAGAAAATTTTCGCAGTAGGCAGGACTCGAACCTACGCTCCCAGAGGGAATCTGATTTCAAATCAGACGCCTTAACCACTCGGCCACGACTGCCGGTGGCGGAAGCGACTCCCGACAACTGAAACCGCCATCTTTAGAAGCAATCTGGTGGCAGAAAACGGCGTGGCCTCACTCTTTCCTGTACAGTTTCCATTAGCCGTTACGAAAGTGTATTAATTTTCGCCCAGACAGGGACTTGAACACAGGTGTATTAATTTTCGCCCAGACAGGGACTTGAACCCAGGACCCTTTGGTTGAAAACCTAACGCTCTACCGACTCAGCTATGCGGACCCACGCACGAGCATTTTCGTACAGCTGCGTGGTGTGCGAGTGATTCGCATGTCGTAATTACTGGCTTACGGCTCCAATGGCGACTTCACCGACTTCCCACTGACGCACCGCTGACGCTAGTTTTCTGTCGTCTTAAAACGATGGACATACCTCCAAGCAGCTGCGAGATCTTAAGAAAAGAAACGCTGCACCACTGCTTTTGCCGCACTCGAGTGATTGAAATTGCGATTCTTAAAAAGAAAATGAGATGTTCGCTGTGTCCATCACTTTCGAGCACATCTGTGTACTCACGATCTCAGCGACGGCTTTCTGCAGTCCCAGCGTCAGTGTCAGTGTGAGGTGAACCGATAGCCAGAGTAAGCAGCGGTCGTCGCGAAAACTCAGTATTCTTAAAACGGAAATTTTCGTCTTGTTGAGAATGGCGTCACTGGTTTGCACCCGCATTCGCCCACACATGTCACATGTGTGCGAAAATGTTTGCTCCTCTTTACGCAAAATCGCACGCAGCCGATAGGATTCGAACCTACGCTCCCAGAGGGAATCTGATTTCGAGTCAGACGCCTTAACCACTCGGCCACGACTGCCGTTAGCGCGGTGTTCTCCGGACACATGCAACTGCTACCGTTTAAAGCACTGTGGTGTCAGAAAACGGCGTAGCTGCATTATTTTCTGTAGCGTCTCCACCGCTACCAGACGAATCGCTACCAAAGTATTAAAATTTCCGCCTGGACAGGGACTTGAAACCTGGGCCCTTAGGTTATAAGCCTAATGCTCTACCGACTGAGCTATCTGGGCTCACACGAGGCTGCAAAACCTCCCACGACGCACAACTATACATTGACTCATGTCCTTTACTGTTGTGCAATCGCTGTATGGGGCCGTTAACAAATAAAACGTCGCCTAAATGCTGTCTACAAACTTATCGCGCTAAGCTCGTAACACACTATCGAAGACTGCTGGCACATGATGCAACAACAAATTGCACCAGTTGTTACGTCTCATACGTTGGAGCAGAGAATTTACGTGTTTTGTCGACACTCACTGGGCAATTGGAAAATTCACAAGCATTTCGAATGCAATGTCTCTCACGCTTTCGCTCATTTCACGGTTCCGTTGAAGACGTTCTTCACCACCTGATACAGAAAAAGGAATGCAGTCGGTAGGATATTTTTAATTCTTTTGCTTCTAGGGGAGTTAGTTGTCTAGTGAGTTCCTCTTATGGCATGCACTAGACAACCAGAACAGCTACAGGAGAGAGTCATTTTTGTTGTCAGCGGTAGTTGCATTATCACAAACGCAGAGTAATTCCATTGGCGTCGCATCAAAACGAATCCCTGCCGAAACCCGGGATCGAACCAGGGACCTTTAGATCTTCAGTCTAACGCTCTCCCAACTGAGCTATTTCGGCTGACGTTGAAGGTTGTCATTTGCATGTGTTCATTAAACTCTGCCTCGTTGCCAATTTCACAGTCACCTTCGTCTGATAAGACACAGGGGCGCTGAAAGGCGAGCAGCCGATGCAGTGAAGTTACACACACATTTCTTCTTCTTCCGTCATCGTAACAAGCAAACATGTCGACTCGATTCGTGTAATATTGACTTCGCTGACGCTAGAAAACCCGTGCTATATCGATGCCAGGGGCAACTCGTGTGCGGAGAACGAGACACAAGAAGGAGTGAGTCTCTCCACCGTATGAGAGGCAGTATCTAGCAGATACACACGGTAAAACATTCGACTTGCGTTAGCTCACACGTCATCGTCTGCAAGCTAAAGTGGACACATCTGCACTGCCCAGTGAGGCGACACTTGTACTAACACCTGGTGGACGCCTGTGAGACGCGGAGATGAGCTGCGGCTTCTGGGCGCGACTGTAGCGCTGCGCCCTGGATCAAATAGCACTGCACATTGCTGGTGACCCACGTGTTTAGTAGTGACGCAACTGCTAGGATGCAGCTGAACGTACGCCATTTGAGAGCGAGAAAATTTTCGCAGTAGGCAGGACTCGAACCTACGCTCCCAGAGGGAATCTGATTTCAAATCAGACGCCTTAACCACTCGGCCACGACTGCCGGTGGCGGAAGCGACTCCCGACAACTGAAACCGCCATCTTTAGAAGCAATCTGGTGGCAGAAAACGGCGTGGCCTCACTCTTTCCTGTACAGTTTCCATTAGCCGTTACGAAAGTGTATTAATTTTCGCCCAGACAGGGACTTGAACACAGGTGTATTAATTTTCGCCCAGACAGGGACTTGAACCCAGGACCCTTTGGTTGAAAACCTAACGCTCTACCGACTCAGCTATGCGGACCCACGCACGAGCATTTTCGTACAGCTGCGTGGTGTGCGAGTGATTCGCATGTCGTAATTACTGGCTTACGGCTCCAATGGCGACTTCACCGACTTCCCACTGACGCACCGCTGACGCTAGTTTTCTGTCGTCTTAAAACGATGGACATACCTCCAAGCAGCTGCGAGATCTTAAGAAAAGAAACGCTGCACCACTGCTTTTGCCGCACTCGAGTGATTGAAATTGCGATTCTTAAAAAGAAAATGAGATGTTCGCTCTGTCCATCACTTTCGAGCACATCTGTGTACTCACGATCTCAGCGACGGCTTTCTGCAGTCCCAGCGTCAGTGTCAGTGTGAGGTGAACCGATAGCCAGAGTAAGCAGCGGTCGTCGCGAAAACTCAGTATTCTTAAAACGGAAATTTTCGTCTTGTTGAGAATGGCGTCACTGGTTTGCACCCGCATTCGCCCACACATGTCACATGTGTGCGAAAATGTTTGCTCCTCTTTACGCAAAATCGCACGCAGCCGATAGGATTCGAACCTACGCTCCCAGAGGGAATCTGATTTCGAGTCAGACGCCTTAACCACTCGGCCACGACTGCCGTTAGCGCGGTGTTCTCCGGACACATGCAACTGCTACCGTTTAAAGCACTGTGGTGTCAGAAAACGGCGTAGCTGCATTATTTTCTGTAGCGTCTCCACCGCTACCAGACGAATCGCTACCAAAGTATTAAAATTTCCGCCTGGACAGGGACTTGAAACCTGGGCCCTTAGGTTAAAAGCCTAATGCTCTACCGACTGAGCTATCCGGGCTCACACGAGGCTGCAAAACCTCCCACGACGCACAACTATACATTGACTCATGTCCTTTACTGTTGTGCAATCGCTGTATGGGGCCGTTAACAAATAAAACGTCGCCTAAATGCTGTCTACAAACTTATCGCGCTAAGCTCGTAACACACTATCGAAGACTGCTGGCACATGATGCAACAACAAATTGCACCAGTTGTTACGTCTCATACGTTGGAGCAGAGAATTTACGTGTTTTGTCGACACTCACTGGGCAATTGGAAAATTCACAAGCATTTCGAATGCAATGTTTCTCACGCTTTCGCTCATTTCACGGTTCCGTTGAAGACGTTCTTCACCACCTGATACAGAAAAAGGAATGCAGTCGGTAGGATATTTTTAATTCTTTTGCTTCTAGGGGAGTTAGTTGTCTAGTGAGTTCCTCTTATGGCATGCACTAGACAACCAGAACAGCTACAGGAGAGAGTCATTTTTGTTGTCAGCGGTAGTTGCATTATCACAAACGCAGAGTAATTCCATTGGCGTCGCATCAAAACGAATCCCTGCCGAAACCCGGGATCGAACCAGGGACCTTTAGATCTTCAGTCTAACGCTCTCCCAACTGAGCTATTTCGGCTGACGTTGAAGGTTGTCATTTGCATGTGTTCATTAAACTCTGCCTCGTTGCCAATTTCACAGTCACCTTCGTCTGATAAGACACAGGGGCGCTGAAAGGCGAGCAGCCGATGCAGTGAAGTTACACACACATTTCTTCTTCTTCCGTCATCGTAACAAGCAAACATGTCGACTCGATTCGTGTAATATTGACTTCGCTGACGCTAGAAAACCCGTGCTATATCGATGCCAGGGGCAACTCGTGTGCGGAGAACGAGACACAAGAAGGAGTGAGTCTCTCCACCGTATGAGTGGCAGTATCTAGCAGATACACACGGTAAAACATTCGACTTGCGTTAGCTCACACGTCATCGTCTGCAAGCTAAAGTGGACACATCTGCACTGCCCAGTGAGGCGACACTTGTACTAACACCTGGTGGACGCCTGTGAGACGCGGAGATGAGCTGCGGCTTCTGGGCGCGACTGTAGCGCTGCGCCCTGGATCAAATAGCACTGCACATTGCTGGTGACCCACGTGTTTAGTAGTGACGCAACTGCTAGGATGCAGCTGAACGTACGCCATTTGAGAGCGAGAAAATTTTCGCAGTAGGCAGGACTCGAACCTACGCTCCCAGAGGGAATCTGATTTCAAATCAGACGCCTTAACCACTCGGCCACGACTGCCGGTGGCGGAAGCGACTCCCGACAACTGAAACCGCCATCTTTAGAAGCAATCTGGTGGCAGAAAACGGCGTGGCCTCACTCTTTCCTGTACAGTTTCCATTAGCCGTTACGAAAGTGTATTAATTTTCGCCCAGACAGGGACTTGAACACAGGTGTATTAATTTTCGCCCAGACAGGGACTTGAACCCAGGACCCTTTGGTTGAAAACCTAACGCTCTACCGACTCAGCTATGCGGACCCACGCACGAGCATTTTCGTACAGCTGCGTGGTGTGCGAGTGATTCGCATGTCGTAATTACTGGCTTACGGCTCCAATGGCGACTTCAACGACTTCCCACTGACGCACCGCTGACGCTAGTTTTCTGTCGTCTTAAAACGATGGACATACCTCCAAGCAGCTGCGAGATCTTAAGAAAAGAAACGCTGCACCACTGCTTTTGCCGCACTCGAGTGATTGAAATTGCGATTCTTAAAAAGAAAATGAGATGTTCGCTCTGTCCATCACTTTCGAGCACATCTGTGTACTCACGATCTCAGCGACGGCTTTCTGCAGTCCCAGCGTCAGTGTCAGTGTGAGGTGAACCGATAGCCAGAGTAAGCAGCGGTCGTCGCGAAAACTCAGTATTCTTAAAACGGAAATTTTCGTCTTGTTGAGAATGGCGTCACTGGTTTGCACCCGCATTCGCCCACACATGTCACATGTGTGCGAAAATGTTTGCTCCTCTTTACGCAAAATCGCACGCAGCCGGTAGGATTCGAACCTACGCTCCCAGAGGGAATCTGATTTCGAGTCAGACGCCTTTACCACTCGGCCACGACTGCCGTTAGCGCGGTGTTCTCCGGACACATGCAACTGCTACCGTTTAAAGCACTGTGGTGTCAGAAAACGGCGTAGCTGCATTATTTTCTGTAGCGTCTCCACCGCTACCAGACGAATCGCTACCAAAGTATTAAAATTTCCGCCTGGACAGGGACTTGAAACCTGGGCCCTTAGGTTAAAAGCCTAATGCTCTACCGACTGAGCTATCCGGGCTCACACGAGGCTGCAAAACCTCCCACGACGCACAACTATACATTGACTCATGTCCTTTACTGTTGTGCAATCGCTGTATGGGGCCGTTAACAAATAAAACGTCGCCTAAATGCTGTCTACAAACTTATCGCGCTAAGCTCGTAACACACTATCGAAGACTGCTGGCACATGATGCAACAACAAATTGCACCAGTTGTTACGTCTCATACGTTGGAGCAGAGAATTTACGTGTTTTGTCGACACTCACTGGGCAATTGGAAAATTCACAAGCATTTCGAATGCAATGTTTCTCACGCTTTCGCTCATTTCACGGTTCCGTTGAAGACGTTCTTCACCACCTGATACAGAAAAAGGAATGCAGTCGGTAGGATATTTTTAATTCTTTTGCTTCTAGGGGAGTTAGTTGTCTAGTGAGTTCCTCTTATGGCATGCACTAGACAACCAGAACAGCTACAGGAGAGAGTCATTTTTGTTGTCAGCGGTAGTTGCATTATCACAAACGCAGAGTAATTCCATTGGCGTCGCATCAAAACGAATCCCTGCCGAAACCCGGGATCGAACCAGGGACCTTTAGATCTTCAGTCTAACGCTCTCCCAACTGAGCTATTTCGGCTGACGTTGAAGGTTGTCATTTGCATGTGTTCATTAAAACTCTGCCTCGTTGCCAATTTCACAGTCACCTTCGTCTGATAAGACACAGGGGCGCTGAAAGGCGAGCAGCCGATGCAGTGAAGTTACACACACATTTCTTCTTCTTCCGTCATCGTAACAAGCAAACATGTCGACTCGATTCGTGTAATATTGACTTCGCTGACGCTAGAAAACCCGTGCTATATCGATGCCAGGGGCAACTCGTGTGCGGAGAACGAGACACAAGAAGGAGTGAGTCTCTCCACCGTATGAGAGGCAGTATCTAGCAGATACACACGGTAAAACATTCGACTTGCGTTAGCTCACACGTCATCGTCTGCAAGCTAAAGTGGACACATCTGCACTGCCCAGTGAGGCGACACTTGTACTAACACCTGGTGGACGCCTGTGAGACGCGGAGATGAGCTGCGGCTTCTGGGCGCGACTGTAGCGCTGCGCCCTGGATCAAATAGCACTGCACATTGCTGGTGACCCACGTGTTTAGTAGTGACGCAACTGCTAGGATGCAGCTGAACGTACGCCATTTGAGAGCGAGAAAATTTTCGCAGTAGGCAGGACTCGAACCTACGCTCCCAGAGGGAATCTGATTTCAAATCAGACGCCTTAACCACTCGGCCACGACTGCCGGTGGCGGAAGCGACTCCCGACAACTGAAACCGCCATCTTTAGAAGCAATCTGGTGGCAGAAAAACGGCGTGGCCTCACTCTTTCCTGTACAGTTTCCATTAGCCGTTACGAAAGTGTATTAATTTTCGCCCAGACAGGGACTTGAACACAGGTGTATTAATTTTCGCCCAGACAGGGACTTGAACCCAGGACCCTTTGGTTGAAAACCTAACGCTCTACCGACTCAGCTATGCGGACCCACGCACGAGCATTTTCGTACAGCTGCGTGGTGTGCGAGTGATTCGCATGTCGTAATTACTGGCTTACGGCTCCAATGGCGACTTCACCGACTTCCCACTGACGCACCGCTGACGCTAGTTTTCTGTCGTCTTAAAACGATGGGACATACCTCCAAGCAGCTGCGAGATCTTAAGAAAAGAAACGCTGCACCACTGCTTTTGCCGCACTCGAGTGATTGAAATTGCGATTCTTAAAAAGAAAATGAGATGTTCGCTCTGTCCATCACTTTCGAGCACATCTGTGTACTCACGATCTCAGCGACGGCTTTCTGCAGTCCCAGCGTCAGTGTCAGTGTGAGGTGAACCGATAGCCAGAGTAAGCAGCGGTCGTCGCGAAAACTCAGTATTCTTAAAACGGAAATTTTCGTCTTGTTGAGAATGGCGTCACTGGTTTGCACCCGCATTCGCCCACACATGTCACATGTGTGCGAAAATGTTTGCTCCTCTTTACGCAAAATCGCACGCAGCCGATAGGATTCGAACCTACGCTCCCAGAGGGAATCTGATTTCGAGTCAGACGCCTTAACCACTCGGCCACGACTGCCGTTAGCGCGGTGTTCTCCGGACACATGCAACTGCTACCGTTTAAAGCACTGTGGTGTCAGAAAACGGCGTAGCTGCATTATTTTCTGTAGCGTCTCCACCGCTACCAGACGAATCGCTACCAAAGTATTAAAATTTCCGCCTGGACAGGGACTTGAAACCTGGGCCCTTAGGTTAAAAGCCTAATGCTCTACCGACTGAGCTATCCGGGCTCACACGAGGCTGCAAAACCTCCCACGACGCACAACTATACATTGACTCATGTCCTTTACTGTTGTGCAATCGCTGTATGGGGCCGTTAACAAATAAAAACGTCGCCTAAATGCTGTCTACAAACTTATCGCGCTAAGCTCGTAACACACTATCGAAGACTGCTGGCACATGATGCAACAACAAATTGCACCAGTTGTTACGTCTCATACGTTGGAGCAGAGAATTTACGTGTTTTGTCGACACTCACTGGGCAATTGGAAAATTCACAAGCATTTCGAATGCAATGTTTCTCACGCTTTCGCTCATTTCACGGTTCCGTTGAAGACGTTCTTCACCACCTGATACAGAAAAAGGAATGCAGTCGGTAGGATATTTTTAATTCTTTTGCTTCTAGGGGAGTTAGTTGTCTAGTGAGTTCCTCTTATGGCATGCACTAGACAACCAGAACAGCTACAGGAGAGAGTCATTTTTGTTGTCAGCGGTAGTTGCATTATCACAAACGCAGAGTAATTCCATTGGCGTCGCATCAAAACGAATCCCTGCCGAAACCCGGGATCGAACCAGGGACCTTTAGATCTTCAGTCTAACGCTCTCCCAACTGAGCTATTTCGGCTGACGTTGAAGGTTGTCATTTGCATGTGTTCATTAAACTCTGCCTCGTTGCCAATTTCACAGTCACCTTCGTCCTGATAAGACACAGGGGCGCTGAAAGGCGAGCAGCCGATGCAGTGAAGTTACACACACATTTCTTCTTCTTCCGTCATCGTAACAAGCAAACATGTCGACTCGATTCGTGTAATATTGACTTCGCTGACGCTAGAAAACCCGTGCTATATCGATGCCAGGGGCAACTCGTGTGCGGAGAACGAGACACAAGAAGGAGTGAGTCTCTCCACCGTATGAGTGGCAGTATCTAGCAGATACACACGGTAAAACATTCGACTTGCGTTAGCTCACACGTCATCGTCTGCAAGCTAAAGTGGACACATCTGCACTGCCCAGTGAGGCGACACTTGTACTAACACCTGGTGGACGCCTGTGAGACGCGGAGATGAGCTGCGGCTTCTGGGCGCGACTGTAGCGCTGCGCCCTGGATCAAATAGCACTGCACATTGCTGGTGACCCACGTGTTTAGTAGTGACGCAACTGCTAGGATGCAGCTGAACGTACGCCATTTGAGAGCGAGAAAATTTTCGCAGTAGGCAGGACTCGAACCTACGCTCCCAGAGGGAATCTGATTTCAAATCAGACGCCTTAACCACTCGGCCACGACTGCCGGTGGCGGAAGCGACTCCCGACAACTGAAACCGCCATCTTTAGAAGCAATCTGGTGGCAGAAAACGGCGTGGCCTCACTCTTTCCTGTACAGTTTCCATTAGCCGTTACGAAAGTGTATTAATTTTCGCCCAGACAGGGACTTGAACACAGGTGTATTAATTTTCGCCCAGACAGGGACTTGAACCCAGGACCCTTTGGTTGAAAACCTAACGCTCTACCGACTCAGCTATGCGGACCCACGCACGAGCATTTTCGTACAGCTGCGTGGTGTGCGAGTGATTCGCATGTCGTAATTACTGGCTTACGGCTCCAATGGCGACTTCAACGACTTCCCACTGACGCACCGCTGACGCTAGTTTTCTGTCGTCTTAAAACGATGGACATACCTCCAAGCAGCTGCGAGATCTTAAGAAAAGAAACGCTGCACCACTGCTTTTGCCGCACTCGAGTGATTGAAATTGCGATTCTTAAAAAGAAAATGAGATGTTCGCTCTGTCCATCACTTTCGAGCACATCTGTGTACTCACGATCTCAGCGACGGCTTTCTGCAGTCCCAGCGTCAGTGTCAGTGTGAGGTGAACCGATAGCCAGAGTAAGCAGCGGTCGTCGCGAAAACTCAGTATTCTTAAAACGGAAATTTTCGTCTTGTTGAGAATGGCGTCACTGGTTTGCACCCGCATTCGCCCACACATGTCACATGTGTGCGAAAAATGTTTGCTCCTCTTTACGCAAAATCGCACGCAGCCGGTAGGATTCGAACCTACGCTCCCAGAGGGAATCTGATTTCGAGTCAGACGCCTTTACCACTCGGCCACGACTGCCGTTAGCGCGGTGTTCTCCGGACACATGCAACTGCTACCGTTT
>NW_025725587.1:0-28401 GCF_021461395.2 Schistocerca americana | reverse complement strand
GCTGCTGTGCTGTGCTTGCGTGCCTGCCGTCCCGCTCGCTCTCGCTGTGTGTTACGCGCGTCGTCGAAATGGCAGATCAGGCGGCTACGAACGAGACTGCTGCGGCACCCGCCGCCACCGGCACTACGAAGAAGGCCAAGTCTGCGTCGTCTGCGAAGAAGCCGCGCGCCAAGCCTGCGCACCCGCGCACCTCTGAGATGGTGACGGCCGCCATCAAGAGTCTGAAGGAGCGCGGCGGGTCGTCGCTGCAGGCGATCAAGAAGTACATAGCCGCGCACTACAAGCTGGACGCGGAGAAGCTGGCGCCGTTTATCAAGAAGTACCTCAAGTCGGCCGTCGTGGCGGGCGAGCTGGTGCAGACGAAGGGGAAGGGCGCGTCCGGCTCGTTCAAGCTTGCCGGCGCCGGCGGCGGGGGGGCGGCCGAGGGCGGCAAGGCTCGTGCTGGCGGTGCCAAGAAGAAGCGCGCCGCTCCGGCCAGCAAGGAGAAGAAGGGCGCCCGTGCGGCCGGCGCAAAGAAGGCTGGTGGCGTGAAGGCGGCGACCGGTCGGAAGGCGGGCGCCGCCAAGAAGGCGTCTGCGGCGTCGGCCGCTCCCGCGGGTGCGAAGAAGGCGGCTGCGGCCAAGCCGGCCAAGGCCAAGTCGCCGTCGAAGGCGAAGAAGGCCGCCAAGGTTCCGACGAAGAAGCCGAAGGCGCCGCGCCCGAAGAAGGCGACGACGCCGTCTAAGGCGAAGGCTTCGCCCAAGAAGAAGAAGTAGAGTAGAGTAGAGGAGAAAGAGATGGGAAAGGAAGGGTTTGGCGCTTGACTCCGTCGTCCCCACCCCCCGTCGTCGTCTAGTGGCGCGCAAGAGACGCGCGGCCCAAAACGGCCCTTCTCAGGGCCATCAAAGCACGTCGGGGAAGGTTTTGATTGTCGTGTTGCGTTTGGTGTGGGTGTCTGTCTGGCGTTTCTGTATGCCCGTGGGGATGCTGTTTGCGTGCCGTGGTGGTTGGATTGCGGGGGTCGGTGGCGGGTGTGGGCGGCGGTAGCGGTAAGCGGTGTTGTTGTTGTTGTTGTTGTTGTCGTGGTTGATTGTCGCCGTGTTTGTGGCGGCGGCCGACGGTTGGTTTTCTGTCACGTTGTTTTGTTTGAATACGTTGGTTGGCTTGCCTGCGTTCGTTCTTCTCGGATGTCTGTCTTGTCTAGTCGTGTCTGGTCTTTGTTTTGTTTTGTTCCTTTGTGTGTGTGTGTGTTATGTTTTGCAACGGGGGGCACGTTGAGATGTGGAAGGAGTCGGCGGGGATTTCGGTGGCGTGTAGAGCGAGCGAGCGCGCCTGCCTGGCCGTTGGCCGTCGGAGTGGAGTGCGGGTTTTTTTTTTTTTTGTTTTCGAAACGAAAGCGGCGGCCGGCCAGCCAGCCACCCGTGCGGTGTGACGTCGGCCGTTGGGTATTGTGCGCTTTGAGCGCCGGGGAGGGATGATGTGTGATTGTTGCGCGCTGGTAGCAGGCAGGCAGAGTGAGCGGGTGTGGCGGACGGACGGACGGGAAGTGGTGGTTTTTGTTTTTGGGTTGCGGGGCGAGAGGCAGGCGACCGACAAAGTTTGCTCGCGACGGAGAGATGTTAGTGGCCCTGAAAAGGGCCGTTTTTGTTTGTGCGGTGCGGTGCCGCGGCGCGGTTTAGGCGCGCTCGCCGCGGATGCGGCGCGCGAGCTGGATGTCCTTGGGCATGATGGTGACGCGCTTGGCGTGGATTGCGCACAGGTTGGTGTCTTCGAAGAGGCCGACGAGGTAGGCCTCGCTGGCCTCCTGCAGGGCCATGACTGCGGAGCTCTGGAAGCGCAGGTCGGTCTTGAAGTCCTGGGCGATCTCGCGCACTAGGCGCTGGAATGGCAGCTTGCGGATGAGCAGCTCTGTGCTCTTCTGGTAGCGCCTGATTTCTCGCAGGGCGACGGTGCCCGGCCTGTAGCGGTGGGGCTTCTTGACGCCTCCGGTGGCGGGCGCGCTCTTCCTCGCCGCCTTGGTGGCGAGCTGTTTGCGCGGCGCCTTTCCGCCGGTGGACTTGCGGGCCGTTTGCTTTGTGCGGGCCATGGCGGTAGCGGTAGCGGTAGCGGAGCGGCGTGCGTGGAGGTTAGGTGCGGCGCGGCGTCCGGTGCTGCCTTGACAACGGGCCCGCGCGCCTCCGTGCTGCGCTTATATGCCCTCGGTTGCGCGTGGTGGGGGGAGGGCGGGCCAGAGTCTATATAGGGGGGCGGCGGGCGCGCTGGGCGCAGACAGACGGCAGACCGACCAACTCGAGTTAGCGATGCCGCGTGAGACGGACGCACGCGCCGAGCGCTCCGCGCCACCGCTCGCTAATATGTCGACAGCGGACAGGGCCGCGTCCCTGCACGCATCGGGAGTCGAGTCGAGTACGTCGGGAGAGCACTCGCGGCCTTCCGATAGTACTCCTCCTCCACCGCGTAGCGTTGCCCCCGTAGGCAACGCATCAGCAGACAAGGCCGCGTCCTTGAACGCAACCAGAGTCGGTAGCAACACAACCACTGAACCGACTGTTGAAACAGCGTGTGCCTCCTCTCAGTCCCTCGATGCAATGGATCTCCAGCGCATTCGAAATGAGATGAGGGAGGCATGTATGGACACTGAAGGGAGCTACTACGTCCTCGATGATGAGAACGAGACTCCCGAAACCACAGCCAGCACCGCACCTGCAAGAACAACGCCTGCAAACCAGGAAGCAGGAACTGCGGAGGCAGCGCTGAACTCCTTGTTGGCCCTCCTGCCGACGTCCAACACATCATTGGCGGCGCACGACAACAGCGCCCCAAACCAGGACAACGCTGGCGACGTCACTGAAATGGAGCACCACATCATTCAGAATAAGAGAAGACATTCTGACGGTGACGCTCCCGTGCCAGCTAATGCACGGAAGTTCCGGAAAGCAGCAGGCCCTCCCGCACGGCCCAAGGCGACGGCCAAAGGTCGTAGGCGCAGCAATGGAGAGGTAGCGCAACAGCAGGCAGACGCAGACGGCTTCCAACAAGTGAAGAAACCGGCAAAGCGCGCCAATATCCCGTCCTCCACCCCGATAGCTGTGGATAACCAATATAGCGCTCTGAGCGACGACGACAGCGAAGACGATGTGCAGATGACGCCCGCACCGCCACGCCGCTCTAAACCGCCACCGTTAGTTCTGGATTACCCTGGCACGTTCCGCGAGCTGCAACAACTGCTGCAGAAGGTGCTAGGGAAGAACAACTTCATAATACGAGTGTCTGGGGAGCTATTCAAAGTCCAGACGAATAGCACCACAGACTACATGATGCTCAATAAAACAGTAACAGAAAAGGGCATCAAATTCTACACGTACTCCGCAACGAGAGAGAAACCACTGCGTGTAGTATACCGAGGGTTCTCGTACAAAACGGAACCCAGCCACATCAAAGAGGAGCTGGAGGACTTGGGATATGCTGTGAGCGGCGTGTCCAAAATGAAAAATCCTGGAACGAGAAAGGACTCGCCGCTCTTCTGCGTGTACGCTCCCAACACAGAGCGCAACAGGCAGCTGTTCCAGCTCCGTTTAATAGCTAACTGCAGTGTGACACCCGAAAACCTGCGTAATAAACAACCTTATGCACAGTGCTACAGGTGTCAGCAACTCGGCCACGTCCAGAAACACTGCAACATGGACGAGAGATGCGTGAGATGCGCAGGGGAACACGCATCTCGCGATTGTACAATCAAAGGTATACCACACAAGGACTTCACACCGAAGTGCGCCCTGTGTGGTGAAAACCACATGGCCGCGTATAGAGGCTGTGAACGGCACATAGCGTTCCTCGAGCGCGCCCAAGGCCAGCAGCTGCGCGGAGGGAAGGCGGCCAGAAACGGGAAAACCGCATTCCGCGACTCGCAGAACTGGCCGGCAACCGGTCACCCACAAAGACGACGACGCCGCCGGACACGTGGAGGTCGACGCGCCGGATACAACCCAGCGCCGCCAGGGGCCAGCACCTCCCGGCCGAGTACGCAGAGGCAGCCGCCAACAGTCGGTAAGGCAGCTCGCGACGCGACCGGCAGTGCAGTCCCAGCCACCTCCCCTACGCGCGAGTCTCAAAACTCGCCGCGAGAGGGCAGCACCTCCCGGACGCAACCGGGAAAGCCAGCCGCCGAGTACAGCTCGACGCCACCAGAGGGCAGCAGCATGCAGACGTTGCAGCCAGCAGCCGGTAAGGCAGCCGCCACGGCTACCTACAACACAATCCCGGAGGCCGCTACCACGACGGAGTCCCGCAACCCGCCGCGTGGTGGCAGCACCTCACGGACACAGCCAGCGGCAAGTGGCGCCCAGAGAGGCGCGCCGCTCACAGGTGGCAGCACCGCGCGGCCGCAGCCGGCACCCCGTGCTAACGCATGGGCCCGGCAGCGATCAGCTGATCTGACGGCAGCCGCTACTGCTACCGGGCGCGCGCAACGAGCACGCACAAATAACGAAGACGCAGCCCCCGGGCGGCGCCCTCCGAGATTAGACAGCCCAGTTGACTTCCCGGAAATGCGCCAGCGTGGAAGCCGCTACCAACAGCGGCACATCGACGCGCCCCATCCTCCAAAACAACCACAGGAGGAAGACAAGGCCACCCAAATGCTGCAACTGTTGGCAGGCCTCATAGACAGGGTCCTCCATGTGATCGAGGACCTTCCAAACAAATACGCGGCGTCTGTGGAGAAGATCACACAGACGATTACCCTGGCCATCTCCACAAAACATCATGGATAGACACGCCCGTGGTGTAAAAATCGGCGTCTTTAACGCCAACGGCTTGCGTCGCCAGGACGCGGAATTCAGAAGCTTCATCTGCGACGAGAACCTGGACATCTGTCTCGTCGCAGAAACACACCTGAAGCCCGGCGTGAAAGTGGGAGTGCCCAACTACCACTGTTACCGGGACGACCGGCCAACCGCGGGTGGCGGCACGGCGGTATACGCAAGGAGGACGATGCGCCACCACCGGATTCACCTGCCACAACTCGCCACAATAGAGGCCACGGGAGTAGCCGTGCAAACGGACCAAGGACCGATAAACTTCGTGGCAATATACCGACGCCCAAGGGGTCTACTGCAGCCAGATGAGTTCGCGGCGCTGATTTCCCTCCCTGGAAACACATTCCTCGGAGGCGACGTTAACGCCAAGAACATCATCTGGAACTCCAGGACCACAAACACAAGCGGCCGCCGTCTACATCGGGTGGCCGAGCAGCTCGGAGCGGCGGTGATAGGTCCCCACCAGCCGACCATCTTCCCGACACGAAGAGGCGCGCAACCGGACGTCATAGACGTGGCCATCGTCCGCGGGGTGAGACACTTCATCTCCGCCACAACGAGGGCCACGATGGCGTCCGACCACGCCCCCGTGGTCTTTGAACTGAATGCGGACATCGTCCAAACGACCAAACGTGGCCACGACATCAGGGGCATCACATGGGACACGTACCAAACAGAAATGGCGGCCAAAATCGGAGACGCGCCGAACCCGACTGAACACGGTGCGGAAGCGGCGCTGCGGCACCTCACCCGAGGAGTCGCAGAAGCTGTGGCGGCAGCCACTCCAAACGGAAGAACAGAGAAGCCACACGCCCGTGAATTCCCGCAACATCTCAAAGCTGCCATCACGGAGAAGAACAGACTTCGCCGCGAATGGCAGCTAACACGGAATCCCGCAACAAAGCGGCAACTGAACAGGATGCAGCGGGAGATTAAAGCAGCCGCCGACGCCCACAGAATCGAAGAGTGGTCGCAGAAAGTCGCCTCCCTGAAGACAGAGGACGGAACAGCCTGGCACGCGGTGAAGGGATTCATCCGCCGCACCGCCAAAATACCGCCACTGCAAGTCGGCAACGTCTTCGTCAGCGAACCGGACGCAAAGGCCAACGCCCTCGCGGACGCGTTCGCTGAAAACTTCACTCCGGTGGAAGACCCCGTCGACCTGGCACACGTGGCACTGGTTGAGGAGCGACTTCCAGTCTTCCTAGCGGCCGAGGACAACGACACCGTCATAGAGCCGATCGAAGAAGCGGAGGTCGAGGTCCAGCTACGCTGTCTCAACGGCAGGAAGGCAGGAGGCCCCGATCTCGTCACGAACCAGCTCCTCAAACAACTACCGCCCATCGCAATCGGGCACCTCACGGGGATCTTCAACACCATCATCCAAACTGGCGTATTTCCAGAGTGCTGGAAGCACGCCGAGATCGTGGCCCTACCCAAGCCAGGGAAGGATCACAGGCGGGCTAACAACTACCGCCCGATCAGTCTGCTGCCAGCACTCTCGAAAATCTTCGAGAGGATATACCTGAAGCGGCTCGGAAATCACATCGACGCGGAAGGTCTCCTGCCCGACGACCAGTTTGGATTCCGGAAGGGACACTCCACGACCCAGCAACTACTGCGACTGACAGAGGAAGCCTTCTGTGCCCTGGACCGACGCGAGTATTTCGGCGCGTTTCTGCTCGACGTGTCTCGTGCATTTGATTCAGTGTGGCACAAAGGTCTCCTTTATAAACTATTTACATTGGGGATTCCTGGGCCACACGTGAAGCTCCTGCAGAGTTACCTCGCGGGTCGCACGTTTCACGTACGGGCAGACTGTGGAATCTCCACAGAACGCCGAATACTCGCCGGAGTCCCGCAAGGTTCGGTCCTGGGTCCAGTGCTATACTCGCTGTACACTGCCGACCTTCCGCGCACAGATCGGGTGCAACTCGCCCTGTACGCGGACGATACGGCAGTGTACTGCCGCAGCATGCAGCCGCAACTCCTTCAAAGGCGACTGCAATCAGCAGCCAACAATTTGGAAGACTGGGCGGCAAAGTGGCGGCTGGCGTACAACGCCGCCAAATCACAGGCAATCGTCATTGCCCACCGAAACGTGCCGGCTGACCTCCAGGAGATAACATTGCGAGGAAGACCGGTCCCCTGGAGCGCAACGGCAAAATATCTGGGCGTCACACTAGACAAACGTCTAACGTGGCGCCCACACATTGAAGAGACGAGGAAAAAGGCAATGGGGCGCATGAACATGCTGTACCCCATCCTAAACCCACGCTCTTCATTACCAGACCACCTAGGGGTGATCCTCTACAAATCCCTCATACGACCAGTGCTGGAATACGCCGCGGTCGTATGGGGAAACACGGCACCAACCAACTTACAACGGATCCAGGCAGTGCAGAACAGAGCACTGAAATGGGCACTCCATCTGCCGGCGGACTTCCCAACTGAGGAACTCCACCAGATAGCGGACGTCCAGAAACTCCGCAAAAGAATCGAAGAACAGGCTGTAAAATTTTACAACGCCGCCGAAACTTCGCAAAACGCGAAAATAAGAGGACTCGGCAACCGAGAAGAGTGGAGAGCGCACCTGCGCTGGCCACACCATCTTCGTCAGGCACGCTGACGAAGAAGCAACCATTCTCGAAATTCTAAAGCACCAAAACACGGACAACCGAAAACTAGGAAACTAAAGATCTCGCAAAAATGAAGAAAAATTGGAAGGAAGAGCACACTACGTGCTGAAACTTCGTGAAATCCAGAAACCCACAGAGGAGTTTCAACAAGAGGTGCACAGGCTGGGCGCAGACCGTAGCCGACTCGCCAGCCGCTGCAGCTGCTGTTTGTGCACGTTTTGCTTTGCCCGAGGAAGGAAGGATGACAGGCCGCGGCAAGGGAGGAAAGGGGCTCGGCAAGGGTGGCGCCAAGCGGCACCGCAAGGTGTTGCGCGACAACATCCAGGGCATCACGAAGCCCGCCATCCGCCGCCTGGCTCGCAGGGGCGGCGTGAAGCGCATCTCTGGTCTGATCTACGAGGAGACCCGCGGGGTGCTGAAGGTGTTCCTGGAGAACGTGATCCGCGACGCGGTGACGTACACTGAGCACGCCAAGCGCAAGACTGTGACGGCCATGGACGTGGTGTACGCCCTGAAGAGGCAGGGGCGCACCCTGTACGGTTTCGGCGGTTAGGCTGCGTCGCAGCGGGCGCTGGCCTTCCCGCGGCCGTGCTTGTGGGTGGGAGAGACTAGAAAACGGCCCTTTTCAGGGCCACCACACTGTTCGGAAGTTGAAAAGTGCGAAAGAGTCTGTGTTGTTGCTGCGTGTGTTTGTTTGTTTGTTTCTTTCTTTCTTTCTTTCCGTTTGAGCGACGTGATGTGACTGGGAGGGGAGAAGGAAAGGAAACGTGTCATGTGGCTGGCTGTGTGTGGAGCTGCTTCGTTTGTGTGTTTGTTATTGTGTGTCTTTGTATCGATCGCGACGGAGATGGCGGGCTGTGTGTTGTTGTGCGAGAGGCGGTGATTATTTGCTTGCGTGGTTTGGCTCTGTGTGTTTGTTTGCGGCGGCGTTGGGGTTTCCGAGGCAAGGCGTGTGGGCATAGGCGGCCGGATCAGCTGTTTCGTTCGTGTCGACGGCCGTTGCGCGCGGGAGTGGAGGGCGGTGTGTCGACACGCCTCCCTTTAACAATGGTCATTATTGCTGCCGTTGTCGGTTTGGAAGGCGACTGCGACCGTGCAAAATGTGTGTGTGTTGGGCCACACGGGCTGTGTGGACGACAAGATGGCGGACGTGCGCCGGCGGCGGCTGTGCTGTGACAGTGCAAAGTTAAAAAACAAAACAAGGTGCGGCGAGGACGACTGAAATTTTGCTTTGGACGTAGGTTTGTGTGGTGGCCCTGAAAAGGGCCGATTGTTGTGGGCCGAGCCGGCAAAGCGCGTTGCGTGCAGGGGAGCACGCGGCGCTGCGATTGCCTGGCCTCCTTTAGGCCTTCTTCTCGGTCTTCTTTGGCAGCAGGACGGCCTGGATGTTGGGCAGGACACCACCCTGTGCGATGGTGACGCCCGACAGGAGCTTGTTGAGCTCCTCGTCGTTGCGGATGGCAAGCTGCAGGTGGCGCGGGATGATGCGCGTCTTCTTGTTGTCGCGGGCCGCGTTTCCGGCCAGCTCGAGCACCTCAGCCGCGAGGTACTCCATGACGGCGGCGAGGTAGACGGGCGCCCCGGCGCCGACGCGCTCTGCGTAGTTTCCCTTGCGCAGGAGGCGGTGGATTCTGCCGACCGGGAACTGGAGCCCAGCCCTGCTTGAGCGGGACTTTGACTTGCCCTTGACTTTGCCTCCCTTTCCGCGTCCGGACATGGCGATGGGCTAGCGACGGTGCACACGAAACGGAAACGAAAACGACCGGTGCGAGCGGCAGCGAGTCGAGCAGCGGAGTGCGTGCCGGCGCAGCCGGGGTGGGGGTGCTTTATGGGCTCGGGTGCGGCGGCCGGTTGCGCGCGCGCCCCATTGGTCGGCGGCCGCAACAGGGCGAGCTGGTAAAGGTGCGGCGGCGGCTGGCGGCGGGTGCCACTGTGTGGGGAGACGCTGACTAGAGCGGAGCGCTTGCTACTGGTGTTGCTGCTGCCGTACGTTGGTTCGAGATGCCGCCCAAGACTAGCGGGAAGGCCGCCAAGAAGGCTGGCAAGGCGCAGAAGAACATTTCGAAGGGCGACAAGAAGAAGAAGCGCAAGAGGAAGGAGAGCTATGCCATCTACATCTACAAGGTGCTGAAGCAGGTGCACCCTGACACGGGCATCTCGTCGAAGGCGATGAGCATCATGAACAGCTTCGTGAACGACATTTTCGAGCGCATTGCGGCCGAGGCTTCTCGCCTGGCGCACTACAACAAGCGCTCGACCATCACGTCCCGCGAGATCCAGACCGCTGTGCGGCTGTTGCTGCCTGGCGAGCTGGCCAAGCACGCCGTGAGCGAGGGCACGAAGGCGGTGACCAAGTACACGAGCTCCAAGTAAGGAGGTGGCTCTGGAATGGAAGGAAGGATGGAGAAGGCTCCTCCGTTGCGAGAGCGGCAAAACGGCCCTTTTCAGGGCCACCAACTTGCCTTTTGCGGGAAGGGCGGAATTGTTGTTGTTGTTGTTGTTGTTGTTGTTGTTTGTGTGGACGGCTGTGATGTATGTGTGCATTTTGATTGTGGGTGGGGGGGGCGCGTCAAAGCGTGTTGCGCGGGGTACGGCCACGAGGTTGGTCGCCGTGGCGTGGAATGGTGGCACGCCTCGTTGGCGTGGTTTTTGACCCATTGGTGTTGTTGTGTGTGTGTGTGTGTGTGTGTGTGTGTGTGTGTGTGTGTGTGTGTGTGTGTTACCCGTCTGCGAGGGGGGACAGTGCGATCGGCGACTTTTGTGTCACCGTAACGACGGCCGTTTGCGGGTTTGTTTTTTTTTGCACATCATACATGGCGAGGGTGAAATGTGAAATGTTTTCGTTTGGTTTGTTTTTTTTTTGCCGCCCACTATTCCCTTTGCTGTACGCCGAGTTTGACAATGGTGCGACGTAACTGCAGCGTGGAGGTGTGTGAGTGACGTTGAAATGAACGTGCCATTAAGACGCATTGTTGTTGTATTGTACTGTACGTGTACGGCGACACGCACGATGATGTACCATTCGACTCTGATGTTTGATAGCCGTGTCTGACTGATTGCGTACGACGCACGCACACCGATGTCGTCATTCAAGATGCACGCGTGTCCAGTGCAGTACAGTAAGCGCGACGACGGCGGCGGCGGCGGCGGCGGTCGTTTGTTTGGCGAATGTCTGTACACGTGTTTGTCTGTGTCCATCCGGTATGTATTTGTTTGTTTGAAAGTGTTTTGTGTGTCGGTGACGTGGTCCGATCCGTCGCCCCCTGAGTAACTGTCGATCGGCGCGATAGACCGGCGTCACGCAACTGAACCGAAGTCGTGGGCACACCCGTCATACTGTTGTACACCGTCGCGCTGAGAACGGTAACGAAAGGTTGACTTTGATCGGTCGAATGTCTGGGCAGAACGTGAGGAATGAGGCACGAGTGCAAGGAGGGGGGGCAAAAGAGAGAGGAAGGGAAAAAGGGGAGAAACGCATTCGTAGAGCAACGGAACGCTCCCGTGTCGGAGGCGTATTGGAGCCGCACTGAAATGCGTTTAACGGCGGCGCGGCTGCAAGTGTCTGCCGTGGTGAACGTTACCTTTGACGGCTGCATTGGGCTTTGCCTTTGCTTTTTTTGCTTTCGCTTTCGCTTTCGCTTTCCCGGATGTACGTAACGTTTGTTGATATGGTTCTGAGGAAGAGTGTATGACAGTGCCGTGCCGTCCATGTTCGTGTGCCCTCCCATTGTGTGTATGCTATTGTCTGTGTACTTGAATGATGTATGTAGGTGTTAGTGGACATGTTTTACCAGTGGGGGGAAATGGATCGTCGATAGTTGCCGTCACTCTGTCACGGTCGAGATGACGCACCCTCCGTACAGAAAGGTGTCGAGAAAGTGAGTGTGTGTGTGTGTGTGCGTGCGTCCGTGAATTGGCAGTGTTTGGAGGTGGGCGTGCCCTGCATGTGGCCCGGAAGGCTGTTCGTTAGGCGGTAGTGTTGTGTGGACAGGGGAGGGGCATGCGTAACGCTGCTGGCATGGCATTTCGGGAGATGGGAGGGGGCAAACGAGGAAACGAGGAGCGGCGGCCAAAGACGGGACGGGGAGGGGCGCGGTGTGGGTGGCTTGCGCCTGTGCTCGGCGTTGTGGTTTGTGCAAAAGAGGAGGAGAAAAACAATGTGAGTTGCCAGGGAGGGGAGCGGTGTTGTGTTGTGGTTGTCGTGGTGTAGCCGCAGACGCGGCTGTCAGTGAACGTGGCGAGACGGACGGATGCGCGGAGGGGCGGGGGCGGCGCATTTCGCCGGTGCCGTGCCGTGCCTGAAAGCCGCGTGGTCGCTGTGTTGTTGGTGGCGTGGGGGCGAGGAGAGTACCGTACGGGTGTGCTTGTGCGCCGGAAATGGCACACTGCGCCCGCCCGTCTTGGAGGCTGATGGCTGTGGTGTGGAAATGGGGCGCGGTGATGTTGAAGCAGTTGAAGAACAGAAAAGAAACCAAGAAAACGGAAGGCGTGATGCGGCGGTGGTGGTGAGAGCGGGAAAAACAAAACAAAAAAAAAACAACAACAAAAAAGAAGGAAAAACAACAAGAAAACAAAAAGTCTATCAATATTAAAATGTAAATGGAAATGGAAATGGACCCAGGTATGACCTCCCTGCACAAATAGCAGAGAGTCCGATGATGATAATAAAAATGTGCCAGAATGTTAACGTCCCTACAAAACAAACCCAACGATAATATTAATGAAAGAGTGAACCGTATGTAACATTGCAACAGACATAATGAAACCTGATAAATTGTATAAGGGCAGCAGCGTTGACCTTTGGCCCTGTATTCAGAATAAAAAGAGCCAAAGATCGTTACCCCAATGAAAAAGACACTGAAACACGTATGTAACATAGTAGCGATGGCGAGACATTGTAGCATCTGTGACCAGAGAGTTTGCGCTGGACTGCGCGAGTGTTGCGAGCGGTTCCCAGTCAGTCAGTCAGTCAGTCAGTAGTTGTTGCGAGTCCGTAGCTCTGTGTAGTTGAGGGCTGTACTCTGTCAGTAGTCGTCGCGTGCAGTACGCTAATAGTCGTCATGCAGAGCGGTCGGTCAGTAGTAGCAGCCGAGTGCGGTTGTGTGATGTAGGCGGTCGGCAACACTGGTCAAGATGGTGAATAAGGTATACTGTTAATTAATATAATCATTAGATAATGAAAAATTGTAATTATTCTCCAACAAGTTCCCCAATAATAATTTTTATTTCAAAAGCATTTTTCAAACATTTAATTTTTTATTGAACTAAAGAGTTCGTTGCACTTCACATTTCATTCCACTTCTTTGAAGAAAAATGTCACTAAAATCACAAAAAAAGAGAATATTATTATTTGCAATGCAGTTCCTCCAAGCGCTGCGCAACAACCAGAGCAGAAATGTGACATCCATTTATTCGGAGGTAAGACTTTAAGTCTGATTGTTTTGCACAGGGCCAAAGACCGATATTTCGGTTTAATTGAAGTTTCTTGTCACTGAACGGACTTTTTTAAATGTTGTGTGAAGACTTTATATTTGAGTCAGATTGCGAATTTCACATTTTTGTTGCCATTTTCAATACCTCTCATTGTGGGCGAGGTTACAATTAGCGCAATGTCCATTAGCATCCGTAAATAACATTGTCCATTATTTTAAATTTTGCTGGGAGGTTACAACACACACACACACACAAAAAAAAAAAAAAAAAAAAAAAAACAAAAAAAAAAAAAAACAAAAAATTGCATTTATATCCGCTCCTCAATTGTAGATACCGCTTACACAGCTGTGTGCAATGAATGAGTGCTGGCTGGTAATTAATTGCACTCCTTGGAGGGAAATGCCATAGGAAGTAGTCTTTAAAAAGTGAATGTTTTTCGTTAAGAGACAAAAGTTACTTTAGAAAAAAAGTAATAGTGGGGCTTTTGTTGTTGAACAAAATAAGTACAATGAACATACGTTATCAGATTTGCGCAATGCAGCGTCACACCACCTTTTGATTATAACACAATAGACTATACATCGTCCCGAACCGTGACCAGAGTCGCGAGACGAGCAGAGCACGCCGCCGACGCCCGCTCAGTACAACCGTCCACCCGCTACTACTGTCGACCGACTACTACCTCTCCCGACTCGCGCTACAATATATATATAACAACTGTTCCTGGCGACCCGGTGCGTGCCACTACTGTCGTCTGGCGCGGTCCAAGCGCCGACTAGCAGCGATAAAGAACTCTCTGGTCAGACAGAGATGCTGTCATGCCTCGCCATCGCTCTGGTAATGAATACATACGTGTTGCAGCGTGCGTACCACCGGAACACGCAGTGGCGGAGCCAAAGACTGTGTTGTCGAGGTCGAGTGCGAGCGGGAAGAGAGGCAGCGTCGGCACGGAGATGCAAGCGAGCGCGAGACGCACGGGGGCTGCGGCGTGGCGCGTTTGCGGTCGGCGCCTTTGGTGGCAACGGCCGGGACAAGCAGCGGTGTATGGTGTGGTGCGGGGCGGACAGGGGCGGAGGCGGCGCGACGACGGCATGGGGGCGAAAACGGGACGGGGGACGGCGGATGTTGAGAGGCGTCACGCGCGGACAGGACACAGACACAGAGACACACAGATTGGAAAGGGAGGGTGCGCGGTAGTAGTTGGGAATGTGCGTACCGTGCGGGATGGGAGTGGGCGAGGAACACGGTCGTGGCCCCTGTTTTGGGTGCGTGTGATGACGTCGGTGTGTTGTGGGAAGGGAAGGTGCTGTGGCGGCGGCGCGTAATGGGCGTAGGCCGAAAAGAGAAAGGAACGTGGGCAGTGTGTTGGCAAGCGTCGGTTCGACTGCGACGTTGATGGGCAGGGCAGGGCAGGGCAGGGCAGGGCAGGGCAGGGCAAGGCAAGGTTAATGGTGGTAGGAGTAGGCGTGTGGGCGCAAAAAATCTGCCGCTGCAGGCGGTGCCGTAACCGCCATGGCGGGAAGGAGAGAGGGCCAAAGAAAGAAAGAAAGAAAGAAAGAAAGAAAGAAAGAAGAAGAAAACAAAAAAAAAAGGAGGGGGGGGCGAAAGTGGAGAGGCGGTGGTGTGAGAAGGGCGGGGGCGGGGGCGGAAGGAAGGCAGGAAGGACAAGAGGCGAGGCGACGGCTTGCTTTGTGTATCGGTCGGTCTCTGGCTATGCTTCGTTTTCTGCAGCAGGGTCGGTGCGCGGCGTGGCTCGCGGCAGTGGGAACGCCTGGTGGCTGGACGGCCAGCAATGCGGTTGGATGGGCGGCCACAGCACCGCACCTGTGCCCGAGGAGGAGACGCTGGCGGCGGGCCCTGAGGTGAGGCCGGCTCGGCTGGGGCTGTGGATGTGTAGGTGTGCGCCGCTGCTGCAACAACGAGTAAAACGCGAGAAGAAGGGATGGCGGTAGAGAGAGAAAAAAAAAAAGAGGTCGTGTTGTGTTGATGCGCAGGCAGACGCGTACAGAGGGACGAGCCCGGTCTGCAGCAGGGTGTGGCCGTGCCGAGTGCAGAGCAGCGGCGGCTCGGTTCGGTTCGGCCCGGCCCGGCGGGCCGCGCTGTTGTCGCGGACGTGAGCGCCCCCTGGCGGGTGGCCGGAGGCGGCGCGGCGTGTTGGACGTGTGGCTGGTGGCAGTGCACAATTTGCGAGTGGCTGGCGGTGTGGTGTGGCGGTTGGCGCGTCGGGCGGCGGAGAGGTATGTGTTGCGGGCGCCCTTTGCTGCGCTGCGTCGTTGCGTGTGCCGTACAGGGCGGGCGCTTGTCGACTGTGTGGGCGGTGTGGCGAATTGGCGTGAAACGGCTGCCGAGAGGTGTGTGGTAGCGAGCCGGTCGGTGGTGTCAGTGCGAAGGGGAATGTGCGTGCGTGTTTGGCGGTTTCGGTGTGCTTTTTGCGGCGTGAGAGTGGGAATTAGTGGGGCCGGCTGTTGTGTTGGTTCCTTGTGTCTTGTGTCGCGTAGCTTGATGGCAACGTGGAAGGACGCCGGTTTCGTTTTCGTTTCGAGCCTTGCGTGTGGTTGTCGACGTTGACTGGTTGGCGTGTGCCGATGCACGTGCATGTGTGGGTCGCGAGTGCGTTTTTGGCTGGCTGTGTGTGTGTGTGTGTGTGTGTGTGTGTGTGTGTGTGTGTGTGTTTTGGGGGGGGAAGGGGGAGGCGGTGGTGAAAGTGCAGTCGTCGGGTGGGGCTGGGGCTGTGCGTCGTGGCGGAAAGGTGGTAGGTTGCGGGAAGCGAGCCCGTCGTTGACGGTGTCGCGTGAGTTGTGAATCGAGTGGGGCGCGGGGCGCGTGGCGCGGGGCGCGGGGCGCGGGACAGGAGCAGCGTGCCGCTGCGTCGTGGTCGTCAGCAGAGGCTGTGCGTGTGCTTGTCCTTTTTGTGGGCGGTTCGTGCGAGGCGTTTTTGTTTTGTGTTGCCCTAGTTGTTAGTTTATTTTGTTTGTGTTTGTTATTTTGAGACGACGACTGGTTGGTGGCGTGCGCGCGAAGTGGCGGTGTGCGCTTCCCGTGTCGTTTGTGTTGTTTTGTTTTTTTGTTTTTGTGTGTTTTTTTTTTTGCACTGGGCCCCGGTGGGTGGGTGCGTGTGTGTCGATTGCCGGCTGGCGAAAGGTGCGCCATCGGCGGGGTGGGTCGCCGGCACAAGTAGAGGCGGCGGCGTTGTTGCTGTTGTTGTGTGGTGTTTGTTTTGTTCGGCTGTGTCGGCGAGCTGTGTTGCGGTGCGTGTGAATGGTGGTGCAAAAGTGCTGGCGTTGGGGCTGCGACTGCGACGGCGGCGAGCCGCGGGCGCGCCATTGATAGTGATGTTGTGAACAGCGGCTGTGTACGGTAGTGGTGTTGTTGTAGCACGACGTGCATCCGGGCCGGCGCGGAAAGCGCAGTTGCGGGCGGTTGCCCTTCCGGTGCCAGCCATGTCGCGTGAGCGGCGGGTTGCTCTGGTGTCGACACGTGGTGCTCTGGGTTGTTGTGTGGTGCCCTTTGGCCGGTGGGGGTGGTTCGCGTGTGTCTCGTTCGCGCTCGGTATCTGGTCGTGGTCGTGCTGCTCCCCCGTCTGTCGGCGGTTTTCGACGTCGTCTGTACGTTTTTGTTCGTTTGCGGCGTGCCTGCCGACGTCGTCCCGTCGCGACCTTTCAACCGAAAGTGTGGCGCCCGAAGGTGAACGAACGTAACCCTGACCTCGGCGCTTTACGCTGAGCCGAGCGAACCGAACCGAACCTAACCTGTGGTGTGGTGTGGCGAGGTGAGCTCAGCCTGTGAGCCCCTAACGTCTACGTAAGGTAAGCTGTCCGGCTCACGCCTCACGTTTGAACGCTTTTTTAACCTACGTTTGACGCTTCTTAACCTAGCACTGACCCCTTAACCTAACGTGTAACCTAACCTAACCTAACCTAACCTAACCTAACCTCTGACGCCTGACGTGTTTGAATGCTTAACCTAAGTTTGACGCTTAACCTAACCCAAGTCCCCTTAACCTAACCCACGTCCACCTAACCTAACCTAACCTAACGTAGACGTGTAAACGTAATGTGTAACGCGTAACGTGTAAGGTCGGCTGTCGTGTGTGCTTGACGGCAGATTGGGTTGGTCTGTAGATTCGGATTGCGGTTTGCCTCGGTCGAGGGGTTGGGTCGGAAGCGGCGAGGGGCGGCGGCGCCTGTTGCGCAGGCGGCGTCCGTTTGCGGCGGGCAATTGTTGAGAAACGGCTGTGAATGTTGGCGGGCGAGAGGAGGAGGACGGCGCGCGATGTGGCCCGACGGCTGCGGGCCGATCGGGAAACGGCGGGAGGGCGACGGAAGGCGATGGGGCGGCGGAGGCGCGTTTGCACGGCCGTCATCGCCGCACGCCTCGGCTTGTGTGGCTGTGGCGCCGGCCGCGCTGGCCGGGCTGCCGCGGCGACGGTGTGGGAGTTTTGCCGAAGGTTTGGCCATTGTGGCGGGTCGTCGGCTGGGGCTGTGGGGGCGGCATTTGGGCGGGGGCGGCGATTCTCGGCGGGCCGACCCAGGCTGTAGCGCGCGGTAGCTGCAGTTTGGCCGTGGTTTGCGGCGCTGCCGTGGCGACTGGTTGGCGACTGTGGTGTGGCTGTGTGTAGCCCCATCCTCGGTGGTTTGAAAGGCGCGGGCGGTTGTGGCGCAGGTTTGGGGCTGCTCCGCACAGGCTGTCGGACGTTGGGCGGTAGCAAGCGCGGGAGGCGCGGCGCGGCGGCGCGCAGAGTGGCGGCCGCTCTCTCGGCCGTCCGCGCCCGCCCGCGACACTGGCTGGGCCTTGTGATTCTCTGCTCTGCTGCTGTGCTGTGCTTGCGTGCCTGCCGTCCCGCTCGCTCTCGCTGTGTGTTACGCGCGTCGTCGAAATGGCAGATCAGGCGGCTACGAACGAGACTGCTGCGGCACCCGCCGCCACCGGCACTACGAAGAAGGCCAAGTCTGCGTCGTCTGCGAAGAAGCCGCGCGCCAAGCCTGCGCACCCGCGCACCTCTGAGATGGTGACGGCCGCCATCAAGAGTCTGAAGGAGCGCGGCGGGTCGTCGCTGCAGGCGATCAAGAAGTACATAGCCGCGCACTACAAGCTGGACGCGGAGAAGCTGGCGCCGTTTATCAAGAAGTACCTCAAGTCGGCCGTCGTGGCGGGCGAGCTGGTGCAGACGAAGGGGAAGGGCGCGTCCGGCTCGTTCAAGCTTGCCGGCGCCGGCGGCGGGGGGGCGGCCGAGGGCGGCAAGGCTCGTGCTGGCGGTGCCAAGAAGAAGCGCGCCGCTCCGGCCAGCAAGGAGAAGAAGGGCGCCCGTGCGGCCGGCGCAAAGAAGGCTGGTGGCGTGAAGGCGGCGACCGGTCGGAAGGCGGGCGCCGCCAAGAAGGCGTCTGCGGCGTCGGCCGCTCCCGCGGGTGCGAAGAAGGCGGCTGCGGCCAAGCCGGCCAAGGCCAAGTCGCCGTCGAAGGCGAAGAAGGCCGCCAAGGTTCCGACGAAGAAGCCGAAGGCGCCGCGCCCGAAGAAGGCGACGACGCCGTCTAAGGCGAAGGCTTCGCCCAAGAAGAAGAAGTAGAGTAGAGTAGAGGAGAAAGAGATGGGAAAGGAAGGGTTTGGCGCTTGACTCCGTCGTCCCCACCCCCCGTCGTCGTCTAGTGGCGCGCAAGAGACGCGCGGCCCAAAACGGCCCTTCTCAGGGCCATCAAAGCACGTCGGGGAAGGTTTTGATTGTCGTGTTGCGTTTGGTGTGGGTGTCTGTCTGGCGTTTCTGTATGCCCGTGGGGATGCTGTTTGCGTGCCGTGGTGGTTGGATTGCGGGGGTCGGTGGCGGGTGTGGGCGGCGGTAGCGGTAAGCGGTGTTGTTGTTGTTGTTGTTGTTGTCGTGGTTGATTGTCGCCGTGTTTGTGGCGGCGGCCGACGGTTGGTTTTCTGTCACGTTGTTTTGTTTGAATACGTTGGTTGGCTTGCCTGCGTTCGTTCTTCTCGGATGTCTGTCTTGTCTAGTCGTGTCTGGTCTTTGTTTTGTTTTGTTCCTTTGTGTGTGTGTGTGTTATGTTTTGCAACGGGGGGCACGTTGAGATGTGGAAGGAGTCGGCGGGGATTTCGGTGGCGTGTAGAGCGAGCGAGCGCGCCTGCCTGGCCGTTGGCCGTCGGAGTGGAGTGCGGGTTTTTTTTTTTTTTGTTTTCGAAACGAAAGCGGCGGCCGGCCAGCCAGCCACCCGTGCGGTGTGACGTCGGCCGTTGGGTATTGTGCGCTTTGAGCGCCGGGGAGGGATGATGTGTGATTGTTGCGCGCTGGTAGCAGGCAGGCAGAGTGAGCGGGTGTGGCGGACGGACGGACGGGAAGTGGTGGTTTTTGTTTTTGGGTTGCGGGGCGAGAGGCAGGCGACCGACAAAGTTTGCTCGCGACGGAGAGATGTTAGTGGCCCTGAAAAGGGCCGTTTTTGTTTGTGCGGTGCGGTGCCGCGGCGCGGTTTAGGCGCGCTCGCCGCGGATGCGGCGCGCGAGCTGGATGTCCTTGGGCATGATGGTGACGCGCTTGGCGTGGATTGCGCACAGGTTGGTGTCTTCGAAGAGGCCGACGAGGTAGGCCTCGCTGGCCTCCTGCAGGGCCATGACTGCGGAGCTCTGGAAGCGCAGGTCGGTCTTGAAGTCCTGGGCGATCTCGCGCACTAGGCGCTGGAATGGCAGCTTGCGGATGAGCAGCTCTGTGCTCTTCTGGTAGCGCCTGATTTCTCGCAGGGCGACGGTGCCCGGCCTGTAGCGGTGGGGCTTCTTGACGCCTCCGGTGGCGGGCGCGCTCTTCCTCGCCGCCTTGGTGGCGAGCTGTTTGCGCGGCGCCTTTCCGCCGGTGGACTTGCGGGCCGTTTGCTTTGTGCGGGCCATGGCGGTAGCGGTAGCGGTAGCGGAGCGGCGTGCGTGGAGGTTAGGTGCGGCGCGGCGTCCGGTGCTGCCTTGACAACGGGCCCGCGCGCCTCCGTGCTGCGCTTATATGCCCTCGGTTGCGCGTGGTGGGGGGAGGGCGGGCCAGAGTCTATATAGGGGGGGCGGCGGGCGCGCTGGGCGCAGACCGTAGCCGACTCGCCAGCCGCTGCAGCTGCTGTTTGTGCACGTTTTGCTTTGCCGAGGAAGGAAGGATGACAGGCCGCGGCAAGGGAGGAAAGGGGCTCGGCAAGGGTGGCGCCAAGCGGCACCGCAAGGTGTTGCGCGACAACATCCAGGGCATCACGAAGCCCGCCATCCGCCGCCTGGCTCGCAGGGGCGGCGTGAAGCGCATCTCTGGTCTGATCTACGAGGAGACCCGCGGGGTGCTGAAGGTGTTCCTGGAGAACGTGATCCGCGACGCGGTGACGTACACTGAGCACGCCAAGCGCAAGACTGTGACGGCCATGGACGTGGTGTACGCCCTGAAGAGGCAGGGGCGCACCCTGTACGTTTCGGCGGTTTAGGCTGCGTCGCAGCGGGCGCTGGCCTTCCCGCGGCCGTGCTTGTGGGTGGGAGAGACTAGAAAACGGCCCTTTTCAGGGCCACCACACTGTTCGGAAGTTGAAAAAGTGCGAAAGAGTCTGTGTTGTTGCTGCGTGTGTTTGTTTGTTTGTTTCTTTCTTTCTTTCTTTCCGTTTGAGCGACGTGATGTGACTGGGAGGGGAGAAGGAAAGGAAACGTGTCATGTGGCTGGCTGTGTGTGGAGCTGCTTCGTTTGTGTGTTTTGTTATGTGTGTCTTTGTATCGATCGCGACGGAGATGGCGGGCTGTGTGTTGTTGTGCGAGAGGCGGTGATTATTTGCTTGCGTGGTTTGGCTCTGTGTGTTTGTTTGCGGCGGCGTTGGGGTTTCCGAGGCAAGGCGTGTGGGCATAGGCGGGCCGGATCAGCTGTTTCGTTCGTGTCGACGGCCGTTGCGCGCGGGAGTGGAGGGCGGTGTGTCGACACGCCTCCCTTTAACAATGGTCATTATTGCTGCCGTTGTCGGTTTGGAAGGCGACTGCGACCGTGCAAAATGTGTGTGTGTTGGGCCACACGGGCTGTGTGGACGACAAGATGGCGGACGTGCGCCGGCGGCGGCTGTGCTGTGACAGTGCAAAGTTAAAAAACAAAACAAGGTGCGGCGAGGACGACTGAAATTTTGCTTTGGACGTAGGTTTGTGTGGTGGCCCTGAAAGGGCCGATTGTTGTGGGCCGAGCCGGCAAAGCGCGTTGCGTGCAGGGGAGCACGCGGCGCTGCGATTGCCTGGCCTCCTTTAGGCCTTCTTCTCGGTCTTCTTTGGCAGCAGGACGGCCTGGATGTTGGGCAGGACACCACCCTGTGCGATGGTGACGCCGACAGGAGCTTGTTGAGCTCCTCGTCGTTGCGGATGGCAAGCTGCAGGTGGCGCGGGATGATGCGCGTCTTCTTGTTGTCGCGGCCGCGTTTCGGCCAGCTCGAGCACCTCAGCCGCGAGGTACTCCATGACGGCGGCGAGGTAGACGGGCGCCCCGGCGCCGACGCGCTCTGCGTAGTTTCCCTTGCGCAGGAGGCGGTGGATTCTGCCGACCGGAACTGGAGCCCAGCCCTGCTTGAGCGGGACTTTGACTTGCCCTTGACTTTGCTCCCTTTCCGCGTCCGGACATGGCGATGGGCTAGCGACGGTGCACACGAAACGGAAACGAAAACGACCGGTGCGAGCGGCAGCGAGTCGAGCAGCGGAGTGCGTGCCGGCGCAGCCGGGGTGGGGGTGCTTTATGGGCTCGGGTGCGGCGGCCGGTTGCGCGCGCGCCCCATTGGTCGGCGGCCGCAACAGGGCGAGCTGGTAAAGGTGCGGCGGCGGCTGGCGGCGGGTGCCACTGTGTGGGGAGACGCTGACTAGAGCGGAGCGCTTGCTACTGGTGTTGCTGCTGCCGTACGTTGGTTCGAGATGCCGCCCAAGACTAGCGGGAAGGCCGCCAAGAAGGCTGGCAAGGCGCAGAAGAACATTTCGAAGGGCGACAAGAAGAAGAAGCGCAAGAGGAAGGAGAGCTATGCCATCTACATCTACAAGGTGCTGAAGCAGGTGCACCCTGACACGGGCATCTCGTCGAAGGCGATGAGCATCATGAACAGCTTCGTGAACGACATTTTCGAGCGCATTGCGGCCGAGGCTTCTCGCCTGGCGCACTACAACAAGCGCTCGACCATCACGTCCCGCGAGATCCAGACCGCTGTGCGGCTGTTGCTGCCTGGCGAGCTGGCCAAGCACGCCGTGAGCGAGGGCACGAAGGCGGTGACCAAGTACACGAGCTCCAAGTAAGGAGGTGGCTCTGGAATGGAGGAAGGATGGAGAAGGCTCCTCCGTTGCGAGAGCGGCAAAACGGCCCTTTTCAGGGCCACCAACTTGCCTTTTGCGGGAAGGGCGGAATTGTTGTTGTTGTTGTTGTTGTTGTTGTTGTTTGTGTGGACGGCTGTGATGTATGTGTGCATTTTGATTGTGGGTGGGGGGGGCGCGTCAAAGCGTGTTGCGCGGGGTACGGCCACGAGGTTGGTCGCCGTGGCGTGGAATGGTGGCACGCCTCGTTGGCGTGGTTTTTGACCCATTGGTGTTGTTGGTGTGTGTGTGTGTGTGTGTGTGTGTGTGTGTGTGTGTGTGTGTGTGTGTGTTACCCGTCTGCGAGGGGGGACAGTGCGATCGGCGACTTTTGTGTCACCGTAACGACGGCCGTTTGCGGGTTTGTTTTTTTTTGCACATCATACATGGCGAGGGTGAAATGTGAAATGTTTTCGTTTGGTTTGTTTTTTTTTTTGCCGCCCACTATTCCCTTTGCTGTACGCCGAGTTTGACAATGGTGCGACGTAACTGCAGCGTGGAGGTGTGTGAGTGACGTTGAAATGAACGTGCCATTAAGACGCATTGTTGTTGTATTGTACTGTACGTGTACGGCGACACGCACGATGATGTACCATTCGACTCTGATGTTTGATAGCCGTGTCTGACTGATTGCGTACGACGCACGCACACCGATGTCGTCATTCAAGATGCACGCGTGTCCAGTGCAGTACAGTAAGCGCGACGACGGCGGCGGCGGCGGCGGCGGTCGTTTGTTTGGCGAATGTCTGTACACGTGTTTGTCTGTGTCCATCCGGTATGTATTTGTTTGTTTGAAAGTGTTTTGTGTGTCGGTGACGTGGTCCGATCCGTCGCCCCCCTGAGTAACTGTCCGATCGGCGCGATAGACCGGCGTCACGCAACTGAACCGAAGTCGTGGGCACACCCGTCATACTGTTGTACACCGTCGCGCTGAGAACGGTAACGAAAGGTTGACTTTGATCGGTCGAATGTCTGGGCAGAACGTGAGGAATGAGGCACGAGTGCAAGGAGGGGGGCAAAAGAGAGAGGAAGGGAAAAAGGGGAGAAACGCATTCGTAGAGCAACGGAACGCTCCGTGTCGGAGGCGTATTGGAGCCGCACTGAAATGCGTTTAACGGCGGCGCGGCTGCAAGTGTCTGCCGTGGTGAACGTTACCTTTGACGGCTGCATTGGGCTTTGCCTTTGCTTTTTTTTGCTTTCGCTTTCGCTTTCGCTTTCCCGGATGTACGTAACGTTTGTTGATATGGTTCTGAGGAAGAGTGTATGACAGTGCCGTGCCGTCCATGTTCGTGTGCCCTCCCATTGTGTGTATGCTATTGTCTGTGTACTTGAATGATGTATGTAGGTGTTAGTGGACATGTTTTTACCAGTGGGGGGAAATGGATCGTCGATAGTTGCCGTCACTCTGTCACGGTCGAGATGACGCACCCTCCGTACAGAAAGGTGTCGAGAAAGTGAGTGTGTGTGTGTGTGTGCGTGCGTCCGTGAATTGGCAGTGTTTGGAGGTGGGCGTGCCCTGCATGTGCCCGGAAGGCTGTTCGTTAGGCGGTAGTGTTGTGTGGACAGGGGAGGGGCATGCGTAACGCTGCTGGCATGGCATTTCGGGAGATGGGAGGGGGCAAACGAGGAAACGAGGAGCGGCGGCCAAAGACGGGACGGGGAGGGGCGCGGTGTGGGTGGCTTGCGCCTGTGCTCGGCGTTGTGGTTTGTGCAAAAGAGGAGGAGAAAAACAATGTGAGTTGCCAGGGAGGGGAGCGGTGTTGTGTTGTGGTTGTCGTGGTGTATGCCGCAGACGCGGCTGTCAGTGAACGTGGCGAGACGGACGGATGCGCGGAGGGGCGGGGCGGCGCATTTCGCCGGTGCCGTGCCGTGCCTGAAAGCCGCGTGGTCGCTGTGTTGTTGGGTGGCGTGGGGGCGAGGAGAGTACCGTACGGGTGTGCTTGTGCGCCGGAAATGGCACACTGCGCCCGCCCGTCTTGGAGGCTGATGGCTGTGGTGTGGAAATGGGGCGCGGTGATGTTGAAGCAGTTGAAGAACAGAAAAGAAACCAAGAAAACGGAAGGCGTGATGCGGCGGTGGTGGTGAGAGCGGGAAAAACAAAACAAAAAAAAAACAACAACAAAAAAGAAGGGAAAAACAACAAGAAAACAAAAAGTCTATCAATATTAAAATGTAAATGGAAATGGAAATGGACCCAGGTATGACCTCCCTGCACAAATAGCAGAGAGTCCGATGATGATAATAAAAATGTGCCAGAATGTTAACGTCCCTACAAAACAAACCCAACGATAATATTAATGAAAGAGTGAACCGTATGTAACATTGCAACAGACATAATGAAACCTGATAAATTGTATAAGGGCAGCAGCGTTGACCTTTGGCCCTGTATTCAGAATAAAAAGAGCCAAAGATCGTTACCCCAATAAAAAGACACTGAAACACGTATGTAACATAGTAGCGATGGCGAGACATTGTAGCATCTGTGACCAGAGAGTTTGCGCTGGACTGCGCGAGTGTTGCGAGCGGTTCCCAGTCAGTCAGTCAGTCAGTCAGTAGTTGTTGCGAGTCCGTAGCTCTGTGTAGTTGAGGGCTGTACTCTGTCAGTAGTCGTCGCGTGCAGTACGCTAATAGTCGTCATGCAGAGCGGTCGGTCAGTAGTAGCAGCCGAGTGCGGTTGTGTGATGTAGGCGGTCGGCAACACTGGTCAGATGGTGAATAAGGTATACTGTTAATTAATATAATCATTAGATAATGAAAAATTGTAATTATTCTCCAACAAGTTCCCCAATAATAATTTTTATTTCAAAAGCATTTTTCAAACATTAATTTTTTATTGAACTAAAGAGTTCGTTGCACTTCACATTTCATTCCACTTCTTTGAAGAAAAATGTCACTAAAATCACAAAAAAAGAGAATATATTATTTGCAATGCAGTTCCTCCAAGCGCTGCGCAACAACCAGAGCAGAAATGTGACATCCATTTATTCGGAGGTAAGACTTTAAGTCTGATTGTTTTGCACAGGGCCAAAGACCGATATTTCGGTTTAATTGAAGTTTCTTGTCACTGAACGGACTTTTTTAAATGTTGTGTGAAGACTTTATATTTGAGTCAGATTGCGAATTTCACATTTTTGTTGCCATTTTCAATACCTCTCATTGTGGGCGAGGTTACAATTAGCGCAATGTCCATTAGCATCCGTAAATAACATTGTCCATTATTTTAAATTTTGCTGGGAGGTTACAACACACACACACACACAAAAAAAAAAAAAAAAAAAAAAAACAAAAAAAAAAAAAACAAAAAATTGCATTTATATCCGCTCCTCAATTGTAGATACCGCTTACACAGCTGTGTGCAATGAATGAGTGCTGGCTGGTAATTAATTGCACTCCTTGGAGGGAAATGCCATAGGAAGTAGTCTTTAAAAAGTGAATGTTTTTTCGTTAAGAGACAAAAGTTACTTTAGAAAAAAAGTAATAGTGGGGCTTTTGTTGTTGAACAAAATAAGTACAATGAACATACGTTATCAGATTTGCGCAATGCAGCGTCACACCACCTTTTGATTATAACACAATAGACTATACATCGTCCCGAACCGTGACCAGAGTCGCGAGACGAGCAGAGCACGCCGCCGACGCCCGCTCAGTACAACCGTCCACCCGCTACTACTGTCGACCGACTACTACCTCTCCCGACTCGCGCTACAATATATATATAACAACTGTTCCTGGCGACCCGGTGCGTGCCACTACTGTCGTCTGGCGCGGTCCAAGCGCCGACTAGCAGCGATAAAGAACTCTCTGGTCAGACAGAGATGCTGTCATGCCTCGCCATCGCTCTGGTAATGAATACATACGTGTTGCAGCGTGCGTACCACCGGAACACGCAGTGGCGGAGCCAAAGACTGTGTTGTCGAGGTCGAGTGCGAGCGGGAAGAGAGGCAGCGTCGGCACGGAGATGCAAGCGAGCGCGAGACGCACGGGGGGCTGCGGCGTGGCGCGTTTGCGGTCGGCGCCTTTGGTGGCAACGGCCGGACAAGCAGCGGTGTATGGTGTGGTGCGGGGCGGACAGGGGCGGAGGCGGCGCGACGACGGCATGGGGGCGAAAACGGGACGGGGGACGGCGGATGTTGAGAGGCGTCACGCGCGGACAGGACACAGACACAGAGACACACAGATTGGAAAGGGAGGGTGCGCGGTAGTAGTTGGGAATGTGCGTACCGTGCGGGATGGGAGTGGGCGAGGAACACGGTCGTGGCCCCTGTTTTGGTGCGTGTGATGACGTCGGTGTGTTGTGGGAAGGGAAGGTGCTGTGGCGGCGGCGCGTAATGGGCGTAGGCCGAAAAGAGAAAGGAACGTGGGCAGTGTGTTGGCAAGCGTCGGTTCGACTGCGACGTTGATGGGCAGGGCAGGGCAGGGCAGGGCAGGGCAGGGCAAGGCAAGGTTAATGGTGGTAGGAGTAGGCGTGTGGGCGCAAAAAATCTGCCGCTGCAGGCGGTGCCGTAACCGCCATGGCGGGAAGGAGAGAGGGCCAAAGAAAGAAAGAAAGAAAGAAAGAAAGAAAGAAAGAAGAAGAAAACAAAAAAAAAAAGGAGGGGGGGGGCGAAAGTGGAGAGGCGGTGGTGTGAGAAGGGCGGGGGCGGGGCGGAAGGAAGGCAGGAAGGACAAGAGGCGAGGCGACGGCTTGCTTTGTGTATCGGTCGGTCTCTGGCTATGCTTCGTTTTCTGCAGCAGGGTCGGTGCGCGGCGTGGCTCGCGGCAGTGGGAACGCCTGGTGGCTGGACGGCCAGCAATGCGGTTGGATGGGCGGCCACAGCACCGCACCTGTGCCCGAGGAGGAGACGCTGGCGGCGGGCCCTGAGGTGAGGCCGGCTCGGCTGGGGCTGTGGATGTGTAGGTGTGCGCCGCTGCTGCAACAACGAGTAAAACGCGAGAAGAAGGGATGGCGGTAGAGAGAGAAAAAAAAAAAGAGGTCGTGTTGTGTTGATGCGCAGGCAGACGCGTACAGAGGGACGAGCCCGGTCTGCAGCAGGGTGTGGCCGTGCCGAGTGCAGAGCAGCGGCGGCTCGGTTCGGTTCGGCCCGGCCCGGCGGGCCGCGCTGTTGTCGCGGACGTGAGCGCCCCCTGGCGGGTGGCCGGAGGCGGCGCGGCGTGTTGGACGTGTGGCTGGGTGGCAGTGCACAATTTGCGAGTGGCTGGCGGTGTGGTGTGGCGGTTGGCGCGTCGGGCGGCGGAGAGGTATGTGTTGCGGGCGCCCTTTGCTGCGCTGCGTCGTTGCGTGTGCCGTACAGGGCGGGCGCTTGTCGACTGTGTGGGCGGTGTGGCGAATTGGCGTGAAACGGCTGCCGAGAGGTGTGTGGTAGCGAGCCGGTCGGTGGTGTCAGTGCGAAGGGGAATGTGCGTGCGTGTTTGGCGGTTTCGGTGTGCTTTTTGCGGCGTGAGAGTGGGAATTAGTGGGGCCGGCTGTTGTGTTGGTTCCTTGTGTCTTGTGTCGCGTAGCTTGATGGCAACGTGGAAGGACGCCGGTTTCGTTTTCGTTTCGAGCCTTGCGTGTGGTTGTCGACGTTGACTGGTTGGCGTGTGCCGATGCACGTGCATGTGTGGGTCGCGAGTGCGTTTTTGGCTGCTGTGTGTGTGTGTGTGTGTGTGTGTGTGTGTGTGTGTGTGTGTGTTTTGGGGGGGGAAGGGGGAGGCGGTGGTGAAAGTGCAGTCGTCGGGTGGGGCTGGGGCTGTGCGTCGTGGCGGAAAGGTGGTAGGTTGCGGGAAGCGAGCCCGTCGTTGACGGTGTCGCGTGAGTTGTGAATCGAGTGGGGCGCGGGGGCGCGTGGCGCGGGGCGCGGGGGCGCGGGACAGGAGCAGCGTGCCGCTGCGTCGTGGTCGTCAGCAGAGGCTGTGCGTGTGCTTGTCCTTTTTGTGGGCGGTTCGTGCGAGGCGTTTTTGTTTTGTGTTGCCCTAGTTGTTAGTTTATTTTGTTTGTGTTTGTTATTTTGAGACGACGACTGGTTGGTGGCGTGCGCGCGAAGTGGCGGTGTGCGCTTCCGTGTCGTTTGTGTTGTTTTGTTTTTTTGTTTTTGTGTGTTTTTTTTTTGCACTGGGCCCCGGTGGGTGGGTGCGTGTGTGTCGATTGCCGGCTGGCGAAAGGTGCGCCATCGGCGGGGTGGGTCGCCGGCACAAGTAGAGGCGGCGGCGTTGTTGCTGTTGTTGTGTGGTGTTTGTTTTGTTCGGCT
>NW_025725586.1:0-28435 GCF_021461395.2 Schistocerca americana | reverse complement strand
AAGAAGTACCTCAAGTCGGCCGTCGTGGCGGGCGAGCTGGTGCAGACGAAGGGGAAGGGCGCGTCCGGCTCGTTCAAGCTTGCCGGCGCCGGCGGCGGGGGGGCGGCCGAGGGCGGCAAGGCTCGTGCTGGCGGTGCCAAGAAGAAGCGCGCCGCTCCGGCCAGCAAGGAGAAGAAGGGCGCCCGTGCGGCCGGCGCAAAGAAGGCTGGTGGCGTGAAGGCGGCGACCGGTCGGAAGGCGGGCGCCGCCAAGAAGGCGTCTGCGGCGTCGGCCGCTCCCGCGGGTGCGAAGAAGGCGGCTGCGGCCAAGCCGGCCAAGGCCAAGTCGCCGTCGAAGGCGAAGAAGGCCGCCAAGGTTCCGACGAAGAAGCCGAAGGCGCCGCGCCCGAAGAAGGCGACGACGCCGTCTAAGGCGAAGGCTTCGCCCAAGAAGAAGAAGTAGAGTAGAGGAGAAAGAGATGGGGGAAAGGAAGGGTTTGGCGCTTGACTCCGTCGTCCCCACCCCCCGTCGTCGTCTAGTGGCGCGCAAGAGACGCGCGGCCCAAAAAAAACGGCCCTTCTCAGGGCCATCAAAGCACGTCGGGGAAGGTTTTGATTGTCGTGTTGCGTTTGGTGTGGGTGTCTGTCTGTATGCCCGTGGGGATGCTGTTTGCGTGCCGTGGTGGTTGGATTGCGGGGGTCGGTGGCGGGTGTGGGCGGCGGGGTAGCGGTAAGCGGTGTTGTTGTTGTTGTTGTTGTTGTTGTTGTCGTGGTTGATTGTCGCCGTGTTTGTGGCGGCGGCCGACGGTTGGTTTTCTGTCACGTTGTTTAGTTTGAATACGTTGGTTGGCTTGCCTGCGTTCGTTCTTCTCGGATGTCTGTCTTGTCGAGTCGTGTCTGGTCTTTGTTTTGTTCCTTTGTGTGTGTGTGTGTGTTATGTTTTGCAACGGGGGGCACGTTGAGATGCGGAAGGAGTCGGCGGGGATTTCGGTGGCGTGTAGAGCGAGCGAGCGCGTCGGAGTGGAGTGCGGGTTTTTTTTGTTTTCGAAACGAAAGCGGCGGGCCGGCCAGCCACCCGTGCGGTGTGACGTCGGCCGTTGGGTATTGTGCGCTTTGAGCGCCGGGGAGGGATGATGTGTGATTGTTGCGCGCTGCTAGCAGGCAGGCAGAGTGAGCGGGTGTGGCGGACGGACGGGAAGTGGTGGTTTTTGTTTTTGGGTTGCGGGGCGAGAGGCAGGCGACCGACAAAGTTTGCTCGCGACGGAGAGATGTTAGTGGCCCTGAAAAGGGCCGTTTTTGTTTGTGCGGTGCGGTGCCGCGGCGCGGTTTAGGCGCGCTCGCCGCGGATGCGGCGCGCGAGCTGGATGTCCTTGGGCATGATGGTGACGCGCTTGGCGTGGATTGCGCACAGGTTGGTGTCTTCGAAGAGGCCGACGAGGTAGGCCTCGCTGGCCTCCTGCAGGGCCATGACTGCGGAGCTCTGGAAGCGCAGGTCGGTCTTGAAGTCCTGGGCGATCTCGCGCACTAGGCGCTGGAATGGCAGCTTGCGGATGAGCAGCTCTGTGCTCTTCTGGTAGCGCCTGATTTCTCGCAGGGCGACGGTGCCCGGCCTGTAGCGGTGGGGCTTCTTGACGCCTCCGGTGGCGGGCGCGCTCTTCCTCGCCGCCTTGGTGGCGAGCTGTTTTGCGCGGCGCCTTTCCGCCGGTGGACTTGCGGGCCGTTTGCTTTGTGCGGGCCATGGCGGTAGCGGTAGCGGAGCGGCGTGCGTGGAGGTTAGGTGTGGCGCGGCGTCCGGTGCTGCCTTGACAACGGGCCCGCGCGCCTCCGTGCTGCGCTTATATGCCCTCGGTTGCGCGTGGTGGGGGGAGGGCGGGCCAGAGTCTATATAGGGGGGCGGCGGGCGCGCTGGGCGCAGACCGTAGCCGACTCGCCAGCCGCTGCAGCCGCTGTTTGTGCACGTTTTGCTTTGCCCGAGGAAGGAAGGATGACAGGCCGCGGCAAGGGAGGAAAGGGGCTCGGCAAGGGTGGCGCCAAGCGGCACCGCAAGGTGTTGCGCGACAACATCCAGGGCATCACGAAGCCCGCCATCCGCCGCCTGGCTCGCAGGGGCGGCGTGAAGCGCATCTCTGGTCTGATCTACGAGGAGACCCGCGGGGGTGCTGAAGGTGTTCCTGGAGAACGTGATCCGCGACGCGGTGACGTACACTGAGCACGCCAAGCGCAAGACTGTGACGGCCATGGACGTGGTGTACGCCCTGAAGAGGCAGGGGCGCACCCTGTACGGTTTCGGCGGTTAGGCTGCGTCGCAGCGGGCGCTGGCCTTCCCGCGGCCGTGCTTGTGGGTGGGAGAGACTAGAAAACGGCCCTTTTCAGGGCCACCACACTGTTCGGAAGTTGAAAAGTGCGAAAGAGTCTGTGTTGTTGCTGCGTGTGTGCGCTGTGTTGTTTGTTTGTTTCTTTCTTTCTTTCCGTTTGAGCGACGTGATGTGACTGGGAGGGGAGAAGGAAAGGAAACGTGTCATGTGGCTGGCTGTGTGTGGAGCTGCTTCGTTTGTGTGTCTTTGTATCGATCGCGACGGAGATGGCGGGCTGTGTGTTGTTGTGCGAGAGGCGGTGATTATTTGCTTGCGTGGTTTGGCTCTGTGTGTTTGTTTGCGGCGGCGTTGGGGTTTCCGAGGCAAGGCGTGTGGGCATAGGCGGCCGGATCAGCTGTTTCGTTCGTGTCGACGGCCGTTGCGCGCGGGAGTGGAGGGCGGTGTGTCGACACGCCTCCCTTTAACAATGGTCATTATTGCTGCCGTTGTCGGTTTGGAAGGCGACTGCGACCGTGCAAAATGTGTGTGTGTGTGTGTGTGTGTTGGGCCACACGGGCTGTGTGGGCGACAAGATGGCGGACGTGCGCCGGCGGCGGCTGTGCTGTGACAGTGCAAAGTTAAAACAAAACAAGGTGCGGCGAGGACGACTGCAATTTTGCTTTGGACGTAGGTTTGTGTGGTGGCCCTGAAAAGGGCCGATTGTTGTGGGCCGAGCCGGCAAAGCGCGTTGCGTGCAGGGGAGCACGCGGCGCTGCGATTGCCTGGCCTCCTTTAGGCCTTCTTCTCGGTCTTCTTTGGCAGCAGGACGGCCTGGATGTTGGGCAGGACACCACCCTGTGCGATGGTGACGCCCGACAGGAGCTTGTTGAGCTCCTCGTCGTTGCGGATGGCAAGCTGCAGGTGGCGCGGGATGATGCGCGTCTTCTTGTTGTCGCGGGCCGCGTTTCCGGCCAGCTCGAGCACCTCAGCCGCGAGGTACTCCATGACGGCGGCGAGGTAGACGGGCGCCCCGGCGCCGACGCGCTCTGCGTAGTTTCCCTTGCGCAGGAGGCGGTGGATTCTGCCGACCGGGAACTGGAGCCCAGCCCTGCTTGAGCGGGACTTTGACTTGCCCTTGACTTTGCCTCCCTTTCCGCGTCCGGACATGGCGATGGGCTAGCGACGGTGCACACGAAACGGAAACGAAAACGACCGGTGCGAGCGGCAGCGAGTCGAGCAGCGGAGTGCGTGCCGGCGCAGCCGGGGTGGGGGTGCTTTATGGGCTCGGGTGCGGCGGCCGGTTGCGCGCGCGCCCCATTGGTCGGCGGCCGCAACAGGGCGAGCTGGTAAAGGTGCGGCGGCGGCTGGCGGCGGGTGCCACTGTGTGGGGAGACGCTGACTAGAGCGGAGCGCTTGCTACTGGTGTTGCTGCTGCCGTACGTTGGTTCGAGATGCCGCCCAAGACTAGCGGGAAGGCCGCCAAGAAGGCTGGCAAGGCGCAGAAAGAACATTTCGAAGGGCGACAAGAAGAAGAAGCGCAAGAGGAAGGAGAGCTATGCCATCTACATCTACAAGGTGCTGAAGCAGGTGCACCCTGACACGGGCATCTCGTCGAAGGCGATGAGCATCATGAACAGCTTCGTGAACGACATTTTCGAGCGCATTGCGGCCGAGGCTTCTCGCCTGGCGCACTACAACAAGCGCTCGACCATCACGTCCCGCGAGATCCAGACCGCTGTGCGGCTGTTGCTGCCTGGCGAGCTGGCCAAGCACGCCGTGAGCGAGGGCACGAAGGCGGTGACCAAGTACACGAGCTCCAAGTAAGGAGGTGGCTCTGGAATGGAAGGAAGGATGGAGAAGGCTCCTCCGTTGCGAGAGCGGCAAAACGGCCCTTTTCAGGGCCACCAACTTGCCTTTTGCGGGAAGGGCGGAATTGTTGTTGTTGTTTGTGTGGACGGCTGTGATGTATGTGTGCATTTTGATTGTGGGTGGGGGGGCGCGTCAAAGCGTGTTGCGCGGGGTACGGCCACGAGGTTGGTCGCCGTGGCGTGGAATGGTGGCACGCCTCGTTGGCGTGGTTTTTGACCCATTGGTGTTGTTGGGGTGTGTGTGTTACCCGTCTGCGAGGGGGGACAGTGCGATCGGCGACTTTTGTGTCACCGTAACGACGGCCGTTTGCGGGTTTGTTTTTTTTGCACATCATACATGGCGAGGGTGAAATGTGAAGTGTTTTTGTTTGGTTTTTTTTGCCGCCCACTATTCCCTTTGCTGTACGCCGAGTTTGACAATGGTGCGACGTAACTGCAGCGTGGAGGTGTGTGAGTGACGTTGAAATGAACGTGCCATTAAGACGCATTGTTGTTGTATTGTACTGTACGTGTACGGCGACACGCACGATGATGTACCATTCGACTCTGATGTTTGATAGCCGTGTCTGACTGATTGCGTACGACGCACGCACACCGATGTCGTCATTCAAGATGCACGCTAGACGACGACGGCGGCGGCGGCGGTCGTTTGTTTGGCGAATGTCTGTACACGTGTTTGTCTGTGTCCATCCGGTATGTATTTGTTTGTTTGAAAGTGTTTTGTGTGTCGGTGACGTGGTCCGATCCGTCGCCCCCTGAGTAACTGTCGATCGGCGCGATAGACCGGCGTCACGCAACTGAACCCGAAGTCTTGGGCACACCCGTCATACTGTTGTACACCGTCGCGCTGAGAACGGTAACGAAAGGTTGACTTTGATCGGTCGGAATGTCTGGGCAGAACGTGAGGAATGAGGCAAGAGTGCAAGGAGGGGGGGCAAAAGAGAGAGGAAGGGAAAAAAGGGGAGAAACGCATTCGTAGAGCAACGGAACGTTCCCGTGTCGGAGGCGTATTGGAGCCGCACTGAAATGCGTTTAACGGCGGCGCGGCTGCAAGTGTCTGCCGTGGTGAACGTTACCTTTGACGGCTGCATTGGGCTTTGCCTTTGCTTTTGCTTTCGCTTTCGCTTTCGCGTTCGCTTTCGCTTTCCCGGATGTACGTAACGTTTGTTGATATGGTTCTGAGGAAGAGTGTATGACAGTGCCGTGCCGTCCATGTTCGTGTGCCCTCCCATTGTGTGTATGCTATTGTCTGTGTACTTGAATGATGTATGTAGGTGTTAGTGGACATGTTTTACCAGTGGGGGGAAATGGATCGTCGATAGTTGCCGTCACTCTGTCACGGTCGAGATGACGCACCCTCCGTACAGAAAGGTGTCGAGAAAGTGAGTGTGTGTGTGTGTGTGTGTGTGTGTGTGTGTGTGTGCGTGCGTCCGTGAATTGGCAGTGTTTGGAGGTGGGCGTGCCCTGGATGTGGCTGTTCGTTAGGCGGTAGTGTTGTGTGGACAGGGGAGGGGCATGCGTAACGCTGCTGGCATGGCATTTCGGGAGATGGGAGGGGGCAAACGAGGAAACGAGGAGCGGCGGCCAAAGACGGGACGGGGAGGGGCGCGGGGTGTGGGTGGCTTGCGCCTGTGCTCGGCGTTGTGGTTTGTGCAAAAGAGGAGGAGAAAAACAATGTGAGTTGCCAGGGAGGGGAGCGGTGTTGTGTTGTGGTTGTCGTGGTGTAGCCGCAGACGCGGCTGTCAGTGAACGTGGCGAGACGGACGGATGCGCGGAGGGGCGGGGGCGGCGCATTTCGCCGGTGCCGTGCCGTGCCGTGCCGTGCCATGCCGTGCCATGCCTGAAAGCCGCGTGGTCGCTGTGTTGTTGGTGGCGTGGGGGCGAGGAGAGTACCGTACGGGTGTGCTTGTGCGCCGGAAATGGCACACTGCGCCCGCCCGTCTTGGAGGCTGATGGCTGTGGTGTGGAAATGGGGCGCGGTGATGTTGAAGCAGTTGAAGAACAGAAAAGAAACCAAGAAAACGGAAGGCGTGATGCGGCGGTGGTGGTGAGAGCGGGAAAAACAAAACAAAAAAAAAGAAGGAAAAACAACAAGAAACAAAAAAGAAAACAAAAAGTCTATCAATATTAAAATGTAAATGGAAATGGAAATGGACCCAGGCATAACCTCCCTGCACAAATAGCAGAGAGTCCGATGATAATAAAAATGTGCCAGAATGTTAACGTCCCTACAAAACAAACCCAACGATAATATTAATGAAAGAGTGAACCGTATGTAACATTGCAACAGACATAATGAAACCTGATAAATTGTATAAGGGCAGCAGCGTTGACCTTTGGCCCTGTATTCAGAATAAAAAGAGCCAAAGATCGTTACCCCAATGAAAAAGACACTGAAACACGTATGTAACATAGTAGCGATGGCGAGACATTGTAGCATCTGTGACCAGAGAGTTTGCGCTGGACTGCGCGAGTGTTGCGAGCGGTTCTCAGTCAGTCAGTCAGTCAGTCAGTAGTCGTCGCGTGCAGTACGCTAATAGTCGTCATGCAGAGCGGTCGGTCAGTAGTAGCAGCCGAGTGCGGTTGTTGTGATGTAGGCGGTCGGCAACACTGGTCAAGATGGTGAATAAGGTATACTGTTAATTAATATAATCATTAGATAATGAAAAATTGTATTTATTGTAATTATTCTCCAACAAGTTCCCCAATAATAATTTTTATTTCAAAAGCATTTTTCAAACATTTAATTTTTTATTGAACTAAAGAGTTCGTTGCACTTCACATTTCATTCCACTTCTTTGAAGAAAAATGTCACTAAAATCACAAAAAAAAAGAGAGAATATTATTATTTGCAATGCAGTTCCTCCAAGCGCTGCGCAACAACCAGAGCAGAAATGTGACATCCATTTATTCGGAGGTAAGACTTTAATTCTGATTGTTTTGCACAGGGCCAAAGACCGATATTTCGGTTTAATTGAAGTTTCTTGTCACTGAACGGACTTTTTTAAATGTTGTGTGAAGACTTTATATTTGAGTCAGATTGCGAATTTCACATTTTTGTTGCCATTTTCAATACCTCTCATTGTGGGCGAGGTTACAATTAGCGCAATGTCCATTAGCATCCGTAAATAACATTGTCCATTATTTTAAATTTTGCTGGGAGGTTACAACACACACACAAAAGAAAAAAAAACAAAAAAAAAATTGCATTTATATCCGCTCCTCAATTGTAGATACCCCTTACACAGCTGTGTGCAATGAATGAGTGCTGGCTGGTAATTAATTGCACTCCTTGGAGGGAAATGCCATAGGACGTAGTCTTTAAAAAGTGAATGTTTTTCGTTAAGAGACAAAAGTTACTTTAGAAAAACAGTAATAGTGGGGCTTTTGTTGTTGAACAAAATAAGTACAATGAACATACGTTATCAGATTTGCGCAATGCAGCGTCACACCACCTTTTTGATTATAACACAATATACTATACATCGTCCCGAACCGTGACCAGAGTCGCGAGACGAGCAGAGCACGCCGCCGACGCCCGCTCAGTACAACCGTCCACCCGCTACTACTGTCGACCGACTACTACCTCTCCCGACTCGCGCTACAATATATATAACAACTGTTCCTGGCGACCCGGTGCGTGCCACTACTGTCGTCTGGCGCGGTCCAAGCGCCGACTAGCAGCGATAAAGAACTCTCTGGTCAGACAGAGATGCTGTCATGCCTCGCCATCGCTCTGGTAATGAATACATACGTGTTGCAGCGTGCGTACCACCGGAACACGCAGTGGCGGAGCCAAAGACTGTGTTGTCGAGGTCGAGTGCGAGTGGGAAGAGAGGCAGCGTCGGCACGGAGATGCAAGCGAGCGCGAGACGCACGGGGGCTGCGGCGTGGCGCGTTTGCGGTCGGCGCCTTTGGTGGCAACGGCCGGGACAAGCAGCGGTGTATGGTGTGGTGCGGGGCGGACAGGGGCGGCGGTGGACGGGGAGGAGGCGGCGCGACGACGGCATGGGGGCGAAAACGGGACGGGGGACGGGGGACGGCGGATGTTGAGAGGCGTCACGCGCGGACAGGACACAGACACAGAGACACACAGATTGGAAAGGGAGGGTGCGCGGTAGTAGTTGGGAATGTGCGTACCGTGCGGGATGGGAGTGGGCGAGGAACACGGTCGTGGCCCCTGTTTTGGGTGCGTGTGATGACGTCGGTGTGTTGTGGGAAGGGAAGGTGCTGTGGCGGCGGCGCGTAATGGGCGTAGGCCGAAAAGAGAAAGGAACGTGGGCAGTGTGTTGGCAAGCGTCGGTTCGACTGCGACGTTGATGGGCAGGGCAGGGCAAGGTTAATGGTGGTAGGAGTAGGCGTGTGGGCGCAAAAAATCTGCCGCTGCAGGCGGTGCCGTAACCGCCATGGCGGGAAGGAGAGAGGGCCAAAGAAAGAAAGAAAGAAGAAAAAAAAAAAAAAAAAAAAAAGGAGGGGGGGGGGGGGGGGGCGAAAGTGGAGAGGCGGTGGTGTGAGAAGGGCGGGGGCGGAAGGAAGGCAGGAAGGACAAGAGGCGAGGCGACGGCTTGCTTTGTGTATCGGTCGGTCTCTGGCTATGCTTCGTTTTCTGCAGCAGGGTCGGTGCGCGGCGTGGCTCGCGGCAGTGGGAACGCCTGGTGGCTGGACGGCCAGCAATGCGGTTGGATGGGCGGCCACAGCACCGCACCTGTGCCCGAGGAGGAGACGCTGGCGGCGGGCCCTGAGGTGAGGCCGGCTCGGCTGGGGCTGTGGATGTGTAGGTGTGGCGCCGCTGCTGCAACAACGAGTAAAACGCGAGAAGAAGGGATGGCGGTAGAGAGGAAAAAAAAAAATATAAAAGGTCGTGTTGTGTTGATGCGCAGGCAGACGCGTACAGAGAGACGAGCCCGGTCTGCAGCAGGGTGTGGCCGTGCCGAGTGCAGAGCAGCGGCGGCTCGGTTCGGTTCGGCCCGGCCCGGCGGGCCGCGCTGTTGTCGCGGACGTGAGCGCCCCCTGGCGGGTGGCCGGAGGCGGCGCGGCGTGTTGGACGTGTGGCTGGTGGCAGTGCACAATTTGCGAGTGGCTGGCGGTGTGGTGTGGCGGTTGGCGCGTCGGGCGGCGGAGAGGTATGTGTTGCGGGCGCCCTTTGCTGCGCTGCGTCGTTGCGTGTGCCGTACAGGGCGGGCGCTTGTCGACTGTGTGGCGAATTGGCGTGAAACGGCTGCCGAGAGGTGTGTGGTAGCGAGCCGGTCGGTGGTGTCAGTGCGAAGGGGAATGTGCGTGCGTTTGGCGGTTTCGGTGTGCTTTTTGCGGCGTGAGAGTGGGAATTAGTGGGGCCGGCTGTTGTGTTGGTTCCTTGTGTCTTGTGTCGCGTAGCGTGATGGCAACGTGGAAGGACGCCGGTTTCGTTTCGAGCCTTGCGTGTGGTTGTCGACGTTGACTGGTTGGCGTGTGCCGATGCACGTGCATGTGTGGGTCGCGAGTGCGTTTTTGGCTGGCTGTGTGTGTGTGTGTGTGTGTGTTTTGGGGGGGGGGAAGGGGGAGGCGGTGGTGAAAGTGCAGTCGTTGCCACGGGCGTCGTCGGGTGGGGCTGGCTGGGGCTGTGCGTCGTGGCGGAAAGGTGGTAGGTTGCGGGAAGCGAGCCCGTCGTTGACGGTGTCGCGTGAGTTGTGAATCGAGTGGGGCGCGGGGCGCGGGACAGGAGCAGCGTGCCGCTGCGTCGTGGTCGTCAGCAGAGGCTGTGCGTGTGCTTGTCCTTTTTGTGGGCGGTTCGTGCGAGGCGTTTTTGTTTTGTGTTGCCCTAGTTGTTAGTTTATTTTGTTTGTGTTTGTTATTTTGAGACGACGACTGGTTGGTGGCGTGCGCGCGAAGTGGCGGTGTGCGCTTCCCGTGTCGTTTGTGTTGTTTGGTTTTTTTGTTTTTGTGTGTTTTTTTTTGCACTGGGCCCCGGTGGGTGGGTGCGTGTGTGTCGATTGCCGGCTGGCGAAAGGTGCGCCATCGGCGGGGTGGGTCGCCGGCACAAGTAGAGGCGGCGGCGTTGTTGCTGTTGTTGTGTGGTGTTTGTTTTGTTCGGCTGTGTCGGCGAGCTGTGTTGCGGTGCGTGTGAATGGTGGTGCAAAAGTGCTGGCGTTGGGGCTGCGACTGCGACGGCGGCGAGCCGCGGGCGCGCCATTGATAGTGATGTTGTGAACAGCGGCTGTGTACGGTAGTGGTGTTGTTGTAGCACGACGTGCATCCGGGCCGGCGCGGAAAGCGCAGTTGCGGGCGGTTGCCCTTCGGTGCCAGCCCATGTCGCGTGAGCGGCGGGTTGCTCTGGTGTCGACACGTGGTGCTCTGGGTTGTTGTGTGGTGCCCTTTGGCCGGTGGGGGTGGTTCGCGTGTGTCTCGTTCGCGCTCGGTGTCTGGTCGTGGTCGTGCTGCTCCCCCGTCTGTCGGCGGTTTCCGACGTCGTCTGTACGTTTTTGTTCGTTTGCGGCGTGCCTGCCGACGTCGTCCCGTCGCGACCTTTCAACCGAAAGTGTGGCGCCCGAAGGTGAACGAACGTAACCCTGACCTCGGCGCTTTACGCTGAGCCGAGCGAACCGAACCTAACCTGTGGTGTGGCGAGGTGAGCTCAGCCTGTGAGCCCCTAACGTCTACGTAAGGTAAGCTGTCCGGCTCACGCCTCACGTTTGAACGCTTTTTTAACCTACGTTTGACGCTTCTTAACCTAGCACTGACCCCTTAACCTAACGTGTAACCTAACCTAACCTAACCTAACCTAACCTCTGACGCCTGACGTGTTTGAATGCTTAACCTAAGTTTGACGCTTAACCTAACCCAAGTCCCCTTAACCTAACCCACGTCCACCTAACCTAACCTAACCTAACGTAGACGTGTAAACGTAATGTGTAACGCGTAACGTGTAAGGTCGGCTGTCGTGTGTGCTTGACGGCAGATTGGGTTGGTCTGTAGATTCGGATTGCGGTTTGCCTCGGTCGAGGGGTTGGGTCGGAAGCGGCGAGGGGCGGCGGCGCCTGTTGCGCAGGCGGCGTCCGTTTGCGGCGGGCAATTGTTGAGAAACGGCTGTGAATGTTGGCGGGCGAGAGGAGGAGGACGGCGCGCGATGTGGCCCGACGGCTGCGGGCCGATCGGGAAACGGCGGGAGGGCGACGGAAGGCGATGGGGCGGCGGAGGCGCGTTTGCACGGCCGTCATCGCCGCACGCCTCGGCTTGTGTGGCTGTGGCGCCGGCCGCGCTGGCCGGGCTGCCGCGGCGACGGTGTGGGAGTTTTGCCGAAGGTTTGGCCATTGTGGCGGGTCGTCGGCTGGGGCTGTGGGGGCGGCATTTGGGCGGGGGCGGCGATTCTCGGCGGGCCGACCCAGGCTGTAGCGCGCGGTAGCTGCAGTTTGGCCGTGGTTTGCGGCGCTGCCGTGGCGACTGGTTGGCGACTGTGGTGTGGCTGTGTGTAGCCCCATCCTCGGTGGTTTGAAAGGCGCGGGCGGTTGTGGCGCAGGTTTGGGGCTGCTCCGCACAGGCTGTCGGACGTTGGGCGGTAGCAAGCGCGGGAGGCGCGGCGCGGCGGCGCGCAGAGTGGCGGCCGCTCTCTCGGCCGTCCGCGCCCGCCCGCGACACTGGCTGGGCCTTGTGATTCTCTGCTCTGCTGCTGTGCTGTGCTTGCGTGCCTGCCGTCCCGCTCGCTCTCGCTGTGTGTTACGCGCGTCGTCGAAATGGCAGATCAGGCGGCTACGAACGAGACTGCTGCGGCACCCGCCGCCACCGGCACTACGAAGAAGGCCAAGTCTGCGTCGTCTGCGAAGAAGCCGCGCGCCAAGCCTGCGCACCCGCGCACCTCTGAGATGGTGACGGCCGCCATCAAGAGTCTGAAGGAGCGCGGCGGGTCGTCGCTGCAGGCGATCAAGAAGTACATAGCCGCGCACTACAAGCTGGACGCGGAGAAGCTGGCGCCGTTTATCAAGAAGTACCTCAAGTCGGCCGTCGTGGCGGGCGAGCTGGTGCAGACGAAGGGGAAGGGCGCGTCCGGCTCGTTCAAGCTTGCCGGCGCCGGCGGCGGGGGGGCGGCCGAGGGCGGCAAGGCTCGTGCTGGCGGTGCCAAGAAGAAGCGCGCCGCTCCGGCCAGCAAGGAGAAGAAGGGCGCCCGTGCGGCCGGCGCAAAGAAGGCTGGTGGCGTGAAGGCGGCGACCGGTCGGAAGGCGGGCGCCGCCAAGAAGGCGTCTGCGGCGTCGGCCGCTCCCGCGGGTGCGAAGAAGGCGGCTGCGGCCAAGCCGGCCAAGGCCAAGTCGCCGTCGAAGGCGAAGAAGGCCGCCAAGGTTCCGACGAAGAAGCCGAAGGCGCCGCGCCCGAAGAAGGCGACGACGCCGTCTAAGGCGAAGGCTTCGCCCAAGAAGAAGAAGTAGAGTAGAGGAGAAAGAGATGGGGGAAAGGAAGGGTTTGGCGCTTGACTCCGTCGTCCCCACCCCCCGTCGTCGTCTAGTGGCGCGCAAGAGACGCGCGGCCCAAAAAAAACGGCCCTTCTCAGGGCCATCAAAGCACGTCGGGGAAGGTTTTGATTGTCGTGTTGCGTTTGGTGTGGGTGTCTGTCTGTATGCCCGTGGGGATGCTGTTTGCGTGCCGTGGTGGTTGGATTGCGGGGGTCGGTGGCGGGTGTGGGCGGCGGTAGCGGTAAGCGGTGTTGTTGTTGTTGTTGTTGTTGTTGTTGTCGTGGTTGATTGTCGCCGTGTTTGTGGCGGCGGCCGACGGTTGGTTTTCTGTCACGTTGTTTAGTTTGAATACGTTGGTTGGCTTGCCTGCGTTCGTTCTTCTCGGATGTCTGTCTTGTCGAGTCGTGTCTGGTCTTTGTTTTGTTCCTTTGTGTGTGTGTGTGTGTTATGTTTTGCAACGGGGGGCACGTTGAGATGCGGAAGGAGTCGGCGGGGATTTCGGTGGCGTGTAGAGCGAGCGAGCGCGTCGGAGTGGAGTGCGGGTTTTTTTTGTTTTCGAAACGAAAGCGGCGGCCGGCCAGCCACCCGTGCGGTGTGACGTCGGCCGTTGGGTATTGTGCGCTTTGAGCGCCGGGGAGGGATGATGTGTGATTGTTGCGCGCTGCTAGCAGGCAGGCAGAGTGAGCGGGTGTGGCGGACGGACGGGAAGTGGTGGTTTTTGTTTTTGGGTTGCGGGGCGAGAGGCAGGCGACCGACAAAGTTTGCTCGCGACGGAGAGATGTTAGTGGCCCTGAAAAGGGCCGTTTTTGTTTGTGCGGTGCGGTGCCGCGGCGCGGTTTAGGCGCGCTCGCCGCGGATGCGGCGCGCGAGCTGGATGTCCTTGGGCATGATGGTGACGCGCTTGGCGTGGATTGCGCACAGGTTGGTGTCTTCGAAGAGGCCGACGAGGTAGGCCTCGCTGGCCTCCTGCAGGGCCATGACTGCGGAGCTCTGGAAGCGCAGGTCGGTCTTGAAGTCCTGGGCGATCTCGCGCACTAGGCGCTGGAATGGCAGCTTGCGGATGAGCAGCTCTGTGCTCTTCTGGTAGCGCCTGATTTCTCGCAGGGCGACGGTGCCCGGCCTGTAGCGGTGGGGCTTCTTGACGCCTCCGGTGGCGGGCGCGCTCTTCCTCGCCGCCTTGGTGGCGAGCTGTTTGCGCGGCGCCTTTCCGCCGGTGGACTTGCGGGCCGTTTGCTTTGTGCGGGCCATGGCGGTAGCGGTAGCGGAGCGGCGTGCGTGGAGGTTAGGTGTGGCGCGGCGTCCGGTGCTGCCTTGACAACGGGCCCGCGCGCCTCCGTGCTGCGCTTATATGCCCTCGGTTGCGCGTGGTGGGGGGAGGGCGGGCCAGAGTCTATATAGGGGGGCGGCGGGCGCGCTGGGCGCAGACCGTAGCCGACTCGCCAGCCGCTGCAGCCGCTGTTTGTGCACGTTTTGCTTTGCCCGAGGAAGGAAGGATGACAGGCCGCGGCAAGGGAGGAAAGGGGCTCGGCAAGGGTGGCGCCAAGCGGCACCGCAAGGTGTTGCGCGACAACATCCAGGGCATCACGAAGCCCGCCATCCGCCGCCTGGCTCGCAGGGGCGGCGTGAAGCGCATCTCTGGTCTGATCTACGAGGAGACCCGCGGGGTGCTGAAGGTGTTCCTGGAGAACGTGATCCGCGACGCGGTGACGTACACTGAGCACGCCAAGCGCAAGACTGTGACGGCCATGGACGTGGTGTACGCCCTGAAGAGGCAGGGGCGCACCCTGTACGGTTTCGGCGGTTAGGCTGCGTCGCAGCGGGCGCTGGCCTTCCCGCGGCCGTGCTTGTGGGTGGGAGAGACTAGAAAACGGCCCTTTTCAGGGCCACCACACTGTTCGGAAGTTGAAAAGTGCGAAAGAGTCTGTGTTGTTGCTGCGTGTGTGCGCTGTGTTGTTTGTTTGTTTCTTTCTTTCTTTCCGTTTGAGCGACGTGATGTGACTGGGAGGGGAGAAGGAAAGGAAACGTGTCATGTGGCTGGCTGTGTGTGGAGCTGCTTCGTTTGTGTGTCTTTGTATCGATCGCGACGGAGATGGCGGGCTGTGTGTTGTTGTGCGAGAGGCGGTGATTATTTGCTTGCGTGGTTTGGCTCTGTGTGTTTGTTTGCGGCGGCGTTGGGGTTTCCGAGGCAAGGCGTGTGGGCATAGGCGGCCGGATCAGCTGTTTCGTTCGTGTCGACGGCCGTTGCGCGCGGGAGTGGAGGGCGGTGTGTCGACACGCCTCCCTTTAACAATGGTCATTATTGCTGCCGTTGTCGGTTTGGAAGGCGACTGCGACCGTGCAAAATGTGTGTGTGTGTTGGGCCACACGGGCTGTGTGGGCGACAAGATGGCGGACGTGCGCCGGCGGCGGCTGTGCTGTGACAGTGCAAAGTTAAAACAAAACAAGGTGCGGCGAGGACGACTGCAATTTTGCTTTGGACGTAGGTTTGTGTGGTGGCCCTGAAAAGGGCCGATTGTTGTGGGCCGAGCCGGCAAAGCGCGTTGCGTGCAGGGGAGCACGCGGCGCTGCGATTGCCTGGCCTCCTTTAGGCCTTCTTCTCGGTCTTCTTTGGCAGCAGGACGGCCTGGATGTTGGGCAGGACACCACCCTGTGCGATGGTGACGCCCGACAGGAGCTTGTTGAGCTCCTCGTCGTTGCGGATGGCAAGCTGCAGGTGGCGCGGGATGATGCGCGTCTTCTTGTTGTCGCGGGCCGCGTTTCCGGCCAGCTCGAGCACCTCAGCCGCGAGGTACTCCATGACGGCGGCGAGGTAGACGGGCGCCCCGGCGCCGACGCGCTCTGCGTAGTTTCCCTTGCGCAGGAGGCGGTGGATTCTGCCGACCGGGAACTGGAGCCCAGCCCTGCTTGAGCGGGACTTTGACTTGCCCTTGACTTTGCCTCCCTTTCCGCGTCCGGACATGGCGATGGGCTAGCGACGGTGCACACGAAACGGAAACGAAAACGACCGGTGCGAGCGGCAGCGAGTCGAGCAGCGGAGTGCGTGCCGGCGCAGCCGGGGTGGGGGTGCTTTATGGGCTCGGGTGCGGCGGCCGGTTGCGCGCGCGCCCCATTGGTCGGCGGCCGCAACAGGGCGAGCTGGTAAAGGTGCGGCGGCGGCTGGCGGCGGGTGCCACTGTGTGGGGAGACGCTGACTAGAGCGGAGCGCTTGCTACTGGTGTTGCTGCTGCCGTACGTTGGTTCGAGATGCCGCCCAAGACTAGCGGGAAGGCCGCCAAGAAGGCTGGCAAGGCGCAGAAGAACATTTCGAAGGGCGACAAGAAGAAGAAGCGCAAGAGGAAGGAGAGCTATGCCATCTACATCTACAAGGTGCTGAAGCAGGTGCACCCTGACACGGGCATCTCGTCGAAGGCGATGAGCATCATGAACAGCTTCGTGAACGACATTTTCGAGCGCATTGCGGCCGAGGCTTCTCGCCTGGCGCACTACAACAAGCGCTCGACCATCACGTCCCGCGAGATCCAGACCGCTGTGCGGCTGTTGCTGCCTGGCGAGCTGGCCAAGCACGCCGTGAGCGAGGGCACGAAGGCGGTGACCAAGTACACGAGCTCCAAGTAAGGAGGTGGCTCTGGAATGGAAGGAAGGATGGAGAAGGCTCCTCCGTTGCGAGAGCGGCAAAACGGCCCTTTTCAGGGCCACCAACTTGCCTTTTGCGGGAAGGGCGGAATTGTTGTTGTTGTTTGTGTGGACGGCTGTGATGTATGTGTGCATTTTGATTGTGGGTGGGGGGGCGCGTCAAAGCGTGTTGCGCGGGGTACGGCCACGAGGTTGGTCGCCGTGGCGTGGAATGGTGGCACGCCTCGTTGGCGTGGTTTTTGACCCATTGGTGTTGTTGGGGTGTGTGTGTTACCCGTCTGCGAGGGGGGACAGTGCGATCGGCGACTTTTGTGTCACCGTAACGACGGCCGTTTGCGGGTTTGTTTTTTTTGCACATCATACATGGCGAGGGTGAAATGTGAAGTGTTTTTGTTTGGTTTTTTTTGCCGCCCACTATTCCCTTTGCTGTACGCCGAGTTTGACAATGGTGCGACGTAACTGCAGCGTGGAGGTGTGTGAGTGACGTTGAAATGAACGTGCCATTAAGACGCATTGTTGTTGTATTGTACTGTACGTGTACGGCGACACGCACGATGATGTACCATTCGACTCTGATGTTTGATAGCCGTGTCTGACTGATTGCGTACGACGCACGCACACCGATGTCGTCATTCAAGATGCACGCTAGACGACGACGGCGGCGGCGGCGGTCGTTTGTTTGGCGAATGTCTGTACACGTGTTTGTCTGTGTCCATCCGGTATGTATTTGTTTGTTTGAAAGTGTTTTGTGTGTCGGTGACGTGGTCCGATCCGTCGCCCCCTGAGTAACTGTCGATCGGCGCGATAGACCGGCGTCACGCAACTGAACCCGAAGTCTTGGGCACACCCGTCATACTGTTGTACACCGTCGCGCTGAGAACGGTAACGAAAGGTTGACTTTGATCGGTCGGAATGTCTGGGCAGAACGTGAGGAATGAGGCAAGAGTGCAAGGAGGGGGGGCAAAAGAGAGAGGAAGGGAAAAAGGGGAGAAACGCATTCGTAGAGCAACGGAACGTTCCCGTGTCGGAGGCGTATTGGAGCCGCACTGAAATGCGTTTAACGGCGGCGCGGCTGCAAGTGTCTGCCGTGGTGAACGTTACCTTTGACGGCTGCATTGGGCTTTGCCTTTGCTTTTGCTTTCGCTTTCGCTTTCGCGTTCGCTTTCGCTTTCCCGGATGTACGTAACGTTTGTTGATATGGTTCTGAGGAAGAGTGTATGACAGTGCCGTGCCGTCCATGTTCGTGTGCCCTCCCATTGTGTGTATGCTATTGTCTGTGTACTTGAATGATGTATGTAGGTGTTAGTGGACATGTTTTACCAGTGGGGGGAAATGGATCGTCGATAGTTGCCGTCACTCTGTCACGGTCGAGATGACGCACCCTCCGTACAGAAAGGTGTCGAGAAAGTGAGTGTGTGTGTGTGTGTGTGTGTGTGTGTGTGTGTGTGCGTGCGTCCGTGAATTGGCAGTGTTTGGAGGTGGGCGTGCCCTGGATGTGGCTGTTCGTTAGGCGGTAGTGTTGTGTGGACAGGGGAGGGGCATGCGTAACGCTGCTGGCATGGCATTTCGGGAGATGGGAGGGGGCAAACGAGGAAACGAGGAGCGGCGGCCAAAGACGGGACGGGGAGGGGCGCGGGGTGTGGGTGGCTTGCGCCTGTGCTCGGCGTTGTGGTTTGTGCAAAAGAGGAGGAGAAAAACAATGTGAGTTGCCAGGGAGGGGAGCGGTGTTGTGTTGTGGTTGTCGTGGTGTAGCCGCAGACGCGGCTGTCAGTGAACGTGGCGAGACGGACGGATGCGCGGAGGGGCGGGGGCGGCGCATTTCGCCGGTGCCGTGCCGTGCCGTGCCGTGCCATGCCGTGCCATGCCTGAAAGCCGCGTGGTCGCTGTGTTGTTGGTGGCGTGGGGGCGAGGAGAGTACCGTACGGGTGTGCTTGTGCGCCGGAAATGGCACACTGCGCCCGCCCGTCTTGGAGGCTGATGGCTGTGGTGTGGAAATGGGGCGCGGTGATGTTGAAGCAGTTGAAGAACAGAAAAGAAACCAAGAAAACGGAAGGCGTGATGCGGCGGTGGTGGTGAGAGCGGGAAAAACAAAACAAAAAAAAAGAAGGAAAAACAACAAGAAACAAAAAAGAAAACAAAAAGTCTATCAATATTAAAATGTAAATGGAAATGGAAATGGACCCAGGCATAACCTCCCTGCACAAATAGCAGAGAGTCCGATGATAATAAAAATGTGCCAGAATGTTAACGTCCCTACAAAACAAACCCAACGATAATATTAATGAAAGAGTGAACCGTATGTAACATTGCAACAGACATAATGAAACCTGATAAATTGTATAAGGGCAGCAGCGTTGACCTTTGGCCCTGTATTCAGAATAAAAAGAGCCAAAGATCGTTACCCCAATGAAAAAGACACTGAAACACGTATGTAACATAGTAGCGATGGCGAGACATTGTAGCATCTGTGACCAGAGAGTTTGCGCTGGACTGCGCGAGTGTTGCGAGCGGTTCTCAGTCAGTCAGTCAGTCAGTCAGTAGTCGTCGCGTGCAGTACGCTAATAGTCGTCATGCAGAGCGGTCGGTCAGTAGTAGCAGCCGAGTGCGGTTGTTGTGATGTAGGCGGTCGGCAACACTGGTCAAGATGGTGAATAAGGTATACTGTTAATTAATATAATCATTAGATAATGAAAAATTGTATTTATTGTAATTATTCTCCAACAAGTTCCCCAATAATAATTTTTATTTCAAAAGCATTTTTCAAACATTTAATTTTTTATTGAACTAAAGAGTTCGTTGCACTTCACATTTCATTCCACTTCTTTGAAGAAAAATGTCACTAAAATCACAAAAAAAAAGAGAGAATATTATTATTTGCAATGCAGTTCCTCCAAGCGCTGCGCAACAACCAGAGCAGAAATGTGACATCCATTTATTCGGAGGTAAGACTTTAATTCTGATTGTTTTGCACAGGGCCAAAGACCGATATTTCGGTTTAATTGAAGTTTCTTGTCACTGAACGGACTTTTTTAAATGTTGTGTGAAGACTTTATATTTGAGTCAGATTGCGAATTTCACATTTTTGTTGCCATTTTCAATACCTCTCATTGTGGGCGAGGTTACAATTAGCGCAATGTCCATTAGCATCCGTAAATAACATTGTCCATTATTTTAAATTTTGCTGGGAGGTTACAACACACACACAAAAGAAAAAAAAACAAAAAAAAAATTGCATTTATATCCGCTCCTCAATTGTAGATACCCCTTACACAGCTGTGTGCAATGAATGAGTGCTGGCTGGTAATTAATTGCACTCCTTGGAGGGAAATGCCATAGGACGTAGTCTTTAAAAAGTGAATGTTTTTCGTTAAGAGACAAAAGTTACTTTAGAAAAACAGTAATAGTGGGGCTTTTGTTGTTGAACAAAATAAGTACAATGAACATACGTTATCAGATTTGCGCAATGCAGCGTCACACCACCTTTTTGATTATAACACAATATACTATACATCGTCCCGAACCGTGACCAGAGTCGCGAGACGAGCAGAGCACGCCGCCGACGCCCGCTCAGTACAACCGTCCACCCGCTACTACTGTCGACCGACTACTACCTCTCCCGACTCGCGCTACAATATATATAACAACTGTTCCTGGCGACCCGGTGCGTGCCACTACTGTCGTCTGGCGCGGTCCAAGCGCCGACTAGCAGCGATAAAGAACTCTCTGGTCAGACAGAGATGCTGTCATGCCTCGCCATCGCTCTGGTAATGAATACATACGTGTTGCAGCGTGCGTACCACCGGAACACGCAGTGGCGGAGCCAAAGACTGTGTTGTCGAGGTCGAGTGCGAGTGGGAAGAGAGGCAGCGTCGGCACGGAGATGCAAGCGAGCGCGAGACGCACGGGGGCTGCGGCGTGGCGCGTTTGCGGTCGGCGCCTTTGGTGGCAACGGCCGGGACAAGCAGCGGTGTATGGTGTGGTGCGGGGCGGACAGGGGCGGCGGTGGACGGGGAGGAGGCGGCGCGACGACGGCATGGGGGCGAAAACGGGACGGGGGACGGGGGACGGCGGATGTTGAGAGGCGTCACGCGCGGACAGGACACAGACACAGAGACACACAGATTGGAAAGGGAGGGTGCGCGGTAGTAGTTGGGAATGTGCGTACCGTGCGGGATGGGAGTGGGCGAGGAACACGGTCGTGGCCCCTGTTTTGGGTGCGTGTGATGACGTCGGTGTGTTGTGGGAAGGGAAGGTGCTGTGGCGGCGGCGCGTAATGGGCGTAGGCCGAAAAGAGAAAGGAACGTGGGCAGTGTGTTGGCAAGCGTCGGTTCGACTGCGACGTTGATGGGCAGGGCAGGGCAAGGTTAATGGTGGTAGGAGTAGGCGTGTGGGCGCAAAAAATCTGCCGCTGCAGGCGGTGCCGTAACCGCCATGGCGGGAAGGAGAGAGGGCCAAAGAAAGAAAGAAAGAAGAAAAAAAAAAAAAAAAAAAAAAGGAGGGGGGGGGGGGGCGAAAGTGGAGAGGCGGTGGTGTGAGAAGGGCGGGGGCGGAAGGAAGGCAGGAAGGACAAGAGGCGAGGCGACGGCTTGCTTTGTGTATCGGTCGGTCTCTGGCTATGCTTCGTTTTCTGCAGCAGGGTCGGTGCGCGGCGTGGCTCGCGGCAGTGGGAACGCCTGGTGGCTGGACGGCCAGCAATGCGGTTGGATGGGCGGCCACAGCACCGCACCTGTGCCCGAGGAGGAGACGCTGGCGGCGGGCCCTGAGGTGAGGCCGGCTCGGCTGGGGCTGTGGATGTGTAGGTGTGGCGCCGCTGCTGCAACAACGAGTAAAACGCGAGAAGAAGGGATGGCGGTAGAGAGGAAAAAAAAAAATATAAAAGGTCGTGTTGTGTTGATGCGCAGGCAGACGCGTACAGAGAGACGAGCCCGGTCTGCAGCAGGGTGTGGCCGTGCCGAGTGCAGAGCAGCGGCGGCTCGGTTCGGTTCGGTTCGGCCCGGCCCGGCGGGCCGCGCTGTTGTCGCGGACGTGAGCGCCCCCTGGCGGGTGGCCGGAGGCGGCGCGGCGTGTTGGACGTGTGGCTGGTGGCAGTGCACAATTTGCGAGTGGCTGGCGGTGTGGTGTGGCGGTTGGCGCGTCGGGCGGCGGAGAGGTATGTGTTGCGGGCGCCCTTTGCTGCGCTGCGTCGTTGCGTGTGCCGTACAGGGCGGGCGCTTGTCGACTGTGTGGCGAATTGGCGTGAAACGGCTGCCGAGAGGTGTGTGGTAGCGAGCCGGTCGGTGGTGTCAGTGCGAAGGGGAATGTGCGTGCGTTTGGCGGTTTCGGTGTGCTTTTTGCGGCGTGAGAGTGGGAATTAGTGGGGCCGGCTGTTGTGTTGGTTCCTTGTGTCTTGTGTCGCGTAGCGTGATGGCAACGTGGAAGGACGCCGGTTTCGTTTCGAGCCTTGCGTGTGGTTGTCGACGTTGACTGGTTGGCGTGTGCCGATGCACGTGCATGTGTGGGTCGCGAGTGCGTTTTTGGCTGGCTGTGTGTGTGTGTGTGTGTGTGTTTTGGGGGGGGGGGAAGGGGGAGGCGGTGGTGAAAGTGCAGTCGTTGCCACGGGCGTCGTCGGGTGGGGCTGGCTGGGGCTGTGCGTCGTGGCGGAAAGGTGGTAGGTTGCGGGAAGCGAGCCCGTCGTTGACGGTGTCGCGTGAGTTGTGAATCGAGTGGGGCGCGGGGCGCGGGACAGGAGCAGCGTGCCGCTGCGTCGTGGTCGTCAGCAGAGGCTGTGCGTGTGCTTGTCCTTTTTGTGGGCGGTTCGTGCGAGGCGTTTTTGTTTTGTGTTGCCCTAGTTGTTAGTTTATTTTGTTTGTGTTTGTTATTTTGAGACGACGACTGGTTGGTGGCGTGCGCGCGAAGTGGCGGTGTGCGCTTCCCGTGTCGTTTGTGTTGTTTGGTTTTTTTGTTTTTGTGTGTTTTTTTTTGCACTGGGCCCCGGTGGGTGGGTGCGTGTGTGTCGATTGCCGGCTGGCGAAAGGTGCGCCATCGGCGGGGTGGGTCGCCGGCACAAGTAGAGGCGGCGGCGTTGTTGCTGTTGTTGTGTGGTGTTTGTTTTGTTCGGCTGTGTCGGCGAGCTGTGTTGCGGTGCGTGTGAATGGTGGTGCAAAAGTGCTGGCGTTGGGGCTGCGACTGCGACGGCGGCGAGCCGCGGGCGCGCCATTGATAGTGATGTTGTGAACAGCGGCTGTGTACGGTAGTGGTGTTGTTGTAGCACGACGTGCATCCGGGCCGGCGCGGAAAGCGCAGTTGCGGGCGGTTGCCCTTCGGTGCCAGCCCATGTCGCGTGAGCGGCGGGTTGCTCTGGTGTCGACACGTGGTGCTCTGGGTTGTTGTGTGGTGCCCTTTGGCCGGTGGGGGTGGTTCGCGTGTGTCTCGTTCGCGCTCGGTGTCTGGTCGTGGTCGTGCTGCTCCCCCGTCTGTCGGCGGTTTCCGACGTCGTCTGTACGTTTTTGTTCGTTTGCGGCGTGCCTGCCGACGTCGTCCCGTCGCGACCTTTCAACCGAAAGTGTGGCGCCCGAAGGTGAACGAACGTAACCCTGACCTCGGCGCTTTACGCTGAGCCGAGCGAACCGAACCTAACCTGTGGTGTGGCGAGGTGAGCTCAGCCTGTGAGCCCCTAACGTCTACGTAAGGTAAGCTGTCCGGCTCACGCCTCACGTTTGAACGCTTTTTTAACCTACGTTTGACGCTTCTTAACCTAGCACTGACCCCTTAACCTAACGTGTAACCTAACCTAACCTAACCTAACCTAACCTCTGACGCCTGACGTGTTTGAATGCTTAACCTAAGTTTGACGCTTAACCTAACCCAAGTCCCCTTAACCTAACCCACGTCCACCTAACCTAACCTAACCTAACGTAGACGTGTAAACGTAATGTGTAACGCGTAACGTGTAAGGTCGGCTGTCGTGTGTGCTTGACGGCAGATTGGGTTGGTCTGTAGATTCGGATTGCGGTTTGCCTCGGTCGAGGGGTTGGGTCGGAAGCGGCGAGGGGCGGCGGCGCCTGTTGCGCAGGCGGCGTCCGTTTGCGGCGGGCAATTGTTGAGAAACGGCTGTGAATGTTGGCGGGCGAGAGGAGGAGGACGGCGCGCGATGTGGCCCGACGGCTGCGGGCCGATCGGGAAACGGCGGGAGGGCGACGGAAGGCGATGGGGCGGCGGAGGCGCGTTTGCACGGCCGTCATCGCCGCACGCCTCGGCTTGTGTGGCTGTGGCGCCGGCCGCGCTGGCCGGGCTGCCGCGGCGACGGTGTGGGAGTTTTGCCGAAGGTTTGGCCATTGTGGCGGGTCGTCGGCTGGGGCTGTGGGGGCGGCATTTGGGCGGGGGCGGCGATTCTCGGCGGGCCGACCCAGGCTGTAGCGCGCGGTAGCTGCAGTTTGGCCGTGGTTTGCGGCGCTGCCGTGGCGACTGGTTGGCGACTGTGGTGTGGCTGTGTGTAGCCCCATCCTCGGTGGTTTGAAAGGCGCGGGCGGTTGTGGCGCAGGTTTGGGGCTGCTCCGCACAGGCTGTCGGACGTTGGGCGGTAGCAAGCGCGGGAGGCGCGGCGCGGCGGCGCGCAGAGTGGCGGCCGCTCTCTCGGCCGTCCGCGCCCGCCCGCGACACTGGCTGGGCCTTGTGATTCTCTGCTCTGCTGCTGTGCTGTGCTTGCGTGCCTGCCGTCCCGCTCGCTCTCGCTGTGTGTTACGCGCGTCGTCGAAATGGCAGATCAGGCGGCTACGAACGAGACTGCTGCGGCACCCGCCGCCACCGGCACTACGAAGAAGGCCAAGTCTGCGTCGTCTGCGAAGAAGCCGCGCGCCAAGCCTGCGCACCCGCGCACCTCTGAGATGGTGACGGCCGCCATCAAGAGTCTGAAGGAGCGCGGCGGGTCGTCGCTGCAGGCGATCAAGAAGTACATAGCCGCGCACTACAAGCTGGACGCGGAGAAGCTGGCGCCGTTTATCAAGAAGTACCTCAAGTCGGCCGTCGTGGCGGGCGAGCTGGTGCAGACGAAGGGGAAGGGCGCGTCCGGCTCGTTCAAGCTTGCCGGCGCCGGCGGCGGGGGGGCGGCCGAGGGCGGCAAGGCTCGTGCTGGCGGTGCCAAGAAGAAGCGCGCCGCTCCGGCCAGCAAGGAGAAGAAGGGCGCCCGTGCGGCCGGCGCAAAGAAGGCTGGTGGCGTGAAGGCGGCGACCGGTCGGAAGGCGGGCGCCGCCAAGAAGGCGTCTGCGGCGTCGGCCGCTCCCGCGGGTGCGAAGAAGGCGGCTGCGGCCAAGCCGGCCAAGGCCAAGTCGCCGTCGAAGGCGAAGAAGGCCGCCAAGGTTCCGACGAAGAAGCCGAAGGCGCCGCGCCCGAAGAAGGCGACGACGCCGTCTAAGGCGAAGGCTTCGCCCAAGAAGAAGAAGTAGAGTAGAGGAGAAAGAGATGGGGGAAAGGAAGGGTTTGGCGCTTGACTCCGTCGTCCCCACCCCCCGTCGTCGTCTAGTGGCGCGCAAGAGACGCGCGGCCCAAAAAAAACGGCCCTTCTCAGGGCCATCAAAGCACGTCGGGGAAGGTTTTGATTGTCGTGTTGCGTTTGGTGTGGGTGTCTGTCTGTATGCCCGTGGGGATGCTGTTTGCGTGCCGTGGTGGTTGGATTGCGGGGGTCGGTGGCGGGTGTGGGCGGCGGTAGCGGTAAGCGGTGTTGTTGTTGTTGTTGTTGTTGTTGTTGTCGTGGTTGATTGTCGCCGTGTTTGTGGCGGCGGCCGACGGTTGGTTTTCTGTCACGTTGTTTAGTTTGAATACGTTGGTTGGCTTGCCTGCGTTCGTTCTTCTCGGATGTCTGTCTTGTCGAGTCGTGTCTGGTCTTTGTTTTGTTCCTTTGTGTGTGTGTGTGTGTTATGTTTTGCAACGGGGGGCACGTTGAGATGCGGAAGGAGTCGGCGGGGATTTCGGTGGCGTGTAGAGCGAGCGAGCGCGTCGGAGTGGAGTGCGGGTTTTTTTTGTTTTCGAAACGAAAGCGGCGGCCGGCCAGCCACCCGTGCGGTGTGACGTCGGCCGTTGGGTATTGTGCGCTTTGAGCGCCGGGGAGGGATGATGTGTGATTGTTGCGCGCTGCTAGCAGGCAGGCAGAGTGAGCGGGTGTGGCGGACGGACGGGAAGTGGTGGTTTTTGTTTTTGGGTTGCGGGGCGAGAGGCAGGCGACCGACAAAGTTTGCTCGCGACGGAGAGATGTTAGTGGCCCTGAAAAGGGCCGTTTTTGTTTGTGCGGTGCGGTGCCGCGGCGCGGTTTAGGCGCGCTCGCCGCGGATGCGGCGCGCGAGCTGGATGTCCTTGGGCATGATGGTGACGCGCTTGGCGTGGATTGCGCACAGGTTGGTGTCTTCGAAGAGGCCGACGAGGTAGGCCTCGCTGGCCTCCTGCAGGGCCATGACTGCGGAGCTCTGGAAGCGCAGGTCGGTCTTGAAGTCCTGGGCGATCTCGCGCACTAGGCGCTGGAATGGCAGCTTGCGGATGAGCAGCTCTGTGCTCTTCTGGTAGCGCCTGATTTCTCGCAGGGCGACGGTGCCCGGCCTGTAGCGGTGGGGCTTCTTGACGCCTCCGGTGGCGGGCGCGCTCTTCCTCGCCGCCTTGGTGGCGAGCTGTTTGCGCGGCGCCCTTTCCGCCGGTGGACTTGCGGGCCGTTTGCTTTGTGCGGGCCATGGCGGTAGCGGTAGCGGAGCGGCGTGCGTGGAGGTTAGGTGTGGCGCGGCGTCCGGTGCTGCCTTGACAACGGGCCCGCGCGCCTCCGTGCTGCGCTTATATGCCCTCGGTTGCGCGTGGTGGGGGGAGGGCGGGCCAGAGTCTATATAGGGGGGCGGCGGGCGCGCTGGGCGCAGACCGTAGCCGACTCGCCAGCCGCTGCAGCCGCTGTTTGTGCACGTTTTGCTTTGCCCGAGGAAGGAAGGATGACAGGCCGCGGCAAGGGAGGAAAGGGGCTCGGCAAGGGTGGCGCCAAGCGGCACCGCAAGGTGTTGCGCGACAACATCCAGGGCATCACGAAGCCCGCCATCCGCCGCCTGGCTCGCAGGGGCGGCGTGAAGCGCATCTCTGGTCTGATCTACGAGGAGACCCGCGGGGTGCTGAAGGTGTTCCTGGAGAACGTGATCCGCGACGCGGTGACGTACACTGAGCACGCCAAGCGCAAGACTGTGACGGCCATGGACGTGGTGTACGCCCTGAAGAGGCAGGGGCGCACCCTGTACGGTTTCGGCGGTTAGGCTGCGTCGCAGCGGGCGCTGGCCTTCCCGCGGCCGTGCTTGTGGGTGGGAGAGACTAGAAAACGGCCCTTTTCAGGGCCACCACACTGTTCGGAAGTTGAAAAGTGCGAAAGAGTCTGTGTTGTTGCTGCGTGTGTGCGCTGTGTTGTTTGTTTGTTTCTTTCTTTCTTTCCGTTTGAGCGACGTGATGTGACTGGGAGGGGAGAAGGAAAGGAAACGTGTCATGTGGCTGGCTGTGTGTGGAGCTGCTTCGTTTGTGTGTCTTTGTATCGATCGCGACGGAGATGGCGGGCTGTGTGTTGTTGTGCGAGAGGCGGTGATTATTTGCTTGCGTGGTTTGGCTCTGTGTGTTTGTTTGCGGCGGCGTTGGGGTTTCCGAGGCAAGGCGTGTGGGCATAGGCGGCCGGATCAGCTGTTTCGTTCGTGTCGACGGCCGTTGCGCGCGGGAGTGGAGGGCGGTGTGTCGACACGCCTCCCTTTAACAATGGTCATTATTGCTGCCGTTGTCGGTTTGGAAGGCGACTGCGACCGTGCAAAATGTGTGTGTGTGTGTGTGTGTGTGTTGGGCCACACGGGCTGTGTGGGCGACAAGATGGCGGACGTGCGCCGGCGGCGGCTGTGCTGTGACAGTGCAAAGTTAAAACAAAACAAGGTGCGGCGAGGACGACTGCAATTTTGCTTTGGACGTAGGTTTGTGTGGTGGCCCTGAAAAGGGCCGATTGTTGTGGGCCGAGCCGGCAAAGCGCGTTGCGTGCAGGGGAGCACGCGGCGCTGCGATTGCCTGGCCTCCTTTAGGCCTTCTTCTCGGTCTTCTTTGGCAGCAGGACGGCCTGGATGTTGGGCAGGACACCACCCTGTGCGATGGTGACGCCCGACAGGAGCTTGTTGAGCTCCTCGTCGTTGCGGATGGCAAGCTGCAGGTGGCGCGGGATGATGCGCGTCTTCTTGTTGTCGCGGGCCGCGTTTCCGGCCAGCTCGAGCACCTCAGCCGCGAGGTACTCCATGACGGCGGCGAGGTAGACGGGCGCCCCGGCGCCGACGCGCTCTGCGTAGTTTCCCTTGCGCAGGAGGCGGTGGATTCTGCCGACCGGGAACTGGAGCCCAGCCCTGCTTGAGCGGGACTTTGACTTGCCCTTGACTTTGCCTCCCTTTCCGCGTCCGGACATGGCGATGGGCTAGCGACGGTGCACACGAAACGGAAACGAAAACGACCGGTGCGAGCGGCAGCGAGTCGAGCAGCGGAGTGCGTGCCGGCGCAGCCGGGGTGGGGGTGCTTTATGGGCTCGGGTGCGGCGGCCGGTTGCGCGCGCGCCCCATTGGTCGGCGGCCGCAACAGGGCGAGCTGGTAAAGGTGCGGCGGCGGCTGGCGGCGGGTGCCACTGTGTGGGGAGACGCTGACTAGAGCGGAGCGCTTGCTACTGGTGTTGCTGCTGCCGTACGTTGGTTCGAGATGCCGCCCAAGACTAGCGGGAAGGCCGCCAAGAAGGCTGGCAAGGCGCAGAAGAACATTTCGAAGGGGCGACAAGAAGAAGAAGCGCAAGAGGAAGGAGAGCTATGCCATCTACATCTACAAGGTGCTGAAGCAGGTGCACCCTGACACGGGCATCTCGTCGAAGGCGATGAGCATCATGAACAGCTTCGTGAACGACATTTTCGAGCGCATTGCGGCCGAGGCTTCTCGCCTGGCGCACTACAACAAGCGCTCGACCATCACGTCCCGCGAGATCCAGACCGCTGTGCGGCTGTTGCTGCCTGGCGAGCTGGCCAAGCACGCCGTGAGCGAGGGCACGAAGGCGGTGACCAAGTACACGAGCTCCAAGTAAGGAGGTGGCTCTGGAATGGAAGGAAGGATGGAGAAGGCTCCTCCGTTGCGAGAGCGGCAAAACGGCCCTTTTCAGGGCCACCAACTTGCCTTTTGCGGGAAGGGCGGAATTGTTGTTGTTGTTTGTGTGGACGGCTGTGATGTATGTGTGCATTTTGATTGTGGGTGGGGGG
>NW_025725585.1:0-28458 GCF_021461395.2 Schistocerca americana | reverse complement strand
CGGTGCGTGCCACTACTGTCGTCTGGCGCGGTCCAAGCGCCGACTAGCAGCGATAAAGAACTCTCTGGTCAGACAGAGATGCTGTCATGCCTCGCCATCGCTCTGGTAATGAATACATACGTGTTGCAGCGTGCGTACCACCGGAACACGCAGTGGCGGAGCCAAAGACTGTGTTGTCGAGGTCGAGTGCGAGTGGGAAGAGAGGCAGCGTCGGCACGGAGATGCAAGCGAGCGCGAGACGCACGGGGGCTGCGGCGTGGCGCGTTTGCGGTCGGCGCCTTTGGTGGCAACGGCCGGGACAAGCAGCGGTGTATGGTGTGGTGCGGGGCGGACAGGGGCGGCGGTGGACGGGGAGGAGGCGGCGCGACGACGGCATGGGGGCGAAAACGGGACGGGGGACGGCGGATGTTGAGAGGCGTCACGCGCGGACAGGACACAGACACAGAGACACACAGAGTGGAAAGGGAGGGTGCGCGGTAGTAGTGGGAATGTGCGTACCGTGCGGGATGGGAGTGGGCGAGGAACACGGTCGTGGCCCCTGTTTTGGGTGCGTGTGATGACGTCGGTGTGTTGTGGGAAGGGAAGGTGCTGTGGCGGCGGCGCGTAATGGGCGTAGGCCGAAAAGAGAAAGGAACGTGGGCAGTGTGTTGGCAAGCGTCGGTTCGACTGCGACGTTGATGGGCAGGGCAGGGCAAGGTTAATGGTGGTAGGAGTAGGCGTGTGGGCGCAAAAAATCTGCCGCTGCAGGCGGTGCCGTAACCGCCATGGCGGGAAGGAGAGAGGGCCAAAGAAAGAAAGAAAGAAGAAAAAAAAGGAGGGGGGGGGGGGCGAAAGTGGAGAGGCGGTGGTGTGAGAAGGGCGGGGGCGGAAGGAAGGCAGGAAGGACAAGAGGCGAGGCGACGGCTTGCTTTGTGTATCGGTCGGTCTCTGGCTATGCTTCGTTTTCTGCAGCAGGGTCGGTGCGCGGCGTGGCTCGCGGCAGTGGGAACGCCTGGTGGCTGGACGGCCAGCAATGCGGTTGGATGGGCGGCCACAGCACCGCACCTGTGCCCGAGGAGGAGACGCTGGCGGCGGGCCCTGAGGTGAGGCCGGCTCGGCTGGGGCTGTGGATGTGTAGGTGTGCGCCGCTGCTGCAACAACGAGTAAAACGCGAGAAGAAGGGATGGCGGTAGAGAGGAAAAAAAAAAAAAAGGTCGTGTTGTGTTGATGCGCAGGCAGACGCGTACAGAGGGACGAGCCCGGTCTGCAGCAGGGTGTGGCCGTGCCGAGTGCAGAGCAGCGGCGGCTCGGTTCGGTTCGGCCCGGCCCGGCGGGCCGCGCTGTTGTCGCGGACGTGAGCGCCCCCTGGCGGGTGGCCGGAGGCGGCGCGGCGTGTTGGACGTGTGGCTGGTGGCAGTGCACAATTTGCGAGTGGCTGGCGGTGTGGTGTGGCGGTTGGCGCGTCGGGCGGCGGAGAGGTATGTGTTGCGGGCGCCCTTTGCTGCGCTGCGTCGTTGCGTGTGCCGTACAGGGCGGGCGCTTGTCGACTGTGTGGGCGGTGTGGCGAATTGGCGTGAAACGGCTGCCGAGAGGTGTGTGGTAGCGAGCCGGTCGGTGGTGTCAGTGCGAAGGGGAATGTGCGTGCGTTTGGCGGTTTCGGTGTGCTTTTTGCGGCGTGAGAGTGGGAATTAGTGGGGCCGGCTGTTGTGTTGGTTCCTTGTGTCTTGTGTCGCGTAGCTTGATGGCAACGTGGAAGGACGCCGGTTTCGTTTCGAGCCTTGCGTGTGGTTGTCGACGTTGACTGGTTGGCGTGTGCCGATGCACGTGCATGTGTGGGTCGCGAGTGCGTTTTTGGCTGGCTGTGTGTGTGTGTGTGTGTGTGTTTTGGGGGGGAAGGGGGAGGCGGTGGTGAAAGTGCAGTCGTTGCCACGGGCGTCGTCGGGTGGGGCTGGGGCTGTGCGTCGTGGCGGAAAGGTGGTAGGTTGCGGGAAGCGAGCCCGTCGTTGACGGTGTCGCGTGAGTTGTGAATCGAGTGGGGCGCGGGGCGCGGGACAGGAGCAGCGTGCCGCTGCGTCGTGGTCGTCAGCAGAGGCTGTGCGTGTGCTTGTCCTTTTTGTGGGCGGTTCGTGCGAGGCGTTTTTGTTTTGTGTTGCCCTAGTTGTTAGTTTATTTTGTTTGTGTTTGTTATTTTGAGACGACGACTGGTTGGTGGCGTGCGCGCGAAGTGGCGGTGTGCGCTTCCCGTGTCGTTTGTGTTGTTTGGTTTTTTTGTTTTTGTGTGTTTTTTTTTTTTTTTTTTTTGCACTGGGCCCCGGTGGGTGGGTGCGTGTGTGTCGATTGCCGGCTGGCGAGAGGTGCGCCATCGGCGGGGTGGGTCGCCGGCACAAGTAGAGGCGGCGGCGTTGTTGCTGTTGTTGTGTGGTGTTTGTTTTGTTCGGCTGTGTCGGCGAGCTGTGTTGCGGTGCGTGTGAATGGTGGTGCAAAAGTGCTGGCGTTGGGGCTGCGACTGCGACGGCGGCGAGCCGCGGGCGCGCCATTGATAGTGATGTTGTGAACAGCGGCTGTGTACGGTAGTGGTGTTGTTGTAGCACGACGTGCATCCGGGCCGGCGCGGAAAGCGCAGTTGCGGGCGGTTGCCCTTCGGTGCCAGCCATGTCGCGTGAGCGGCGGGTTGCTCTGGTGTCGACACGTGGTGCTCTGGGTTGTTGTGTGGTGCCCTTTGGCCGGTGGGGGTGGTTCGCGTGTGTCTCGTTCGCGCTCGGTGTCTGGTCGTGGTCGTGGTCGTGCTGCTCCCCCGTCTGTCGGCGGTTTCCGACGTCGTCTGTACGTTTTTGTTCGTTTGCGGCGTGCCTGCCGACGTCGTCCCGTCGCGACCTTTCAACCGAAAGTGTGGCGCCCGAAGGTGAACGAACGTAACCCTGACCTCGGCGCTTTACGCTGAGCCGAGCGAACCGAACCGAACCTAACGTGTGGTGTGGCGAGGTGAGCTCAGCCTGTGAGCCCCTAACGTCTACGTAAGGTAAGCTGTCCGGCTCACGCCTCACGTTTGAACGCTTTTGTAACCTACGTTTGACGCTTCTTAACCTAGCACTGACCCCTTAACCTAACGTGTAACCTAACCTAACCTAACCTAACCTAACCTAACCTCTGACGCCTGACGTGTTTGAATGCTTAACCTAAGTTTGACGCTTAACCTAACCCAAGTCCCCTTAACCTAACCCACGTCCACCTAACCTAACCTAACGTAGACGTGTAAACGTAATGTGTAACGCGTAACGTGTAAGGTCGGCTGTCGTGTGTGCTTGACGGCAGATTGGGTTGGTCTGTAGATTCGGATTGCGGTTTGCCTCGGTCGAGGGGTTGGGTCGGAAGCGGCGAGGGGCGGCGGCGCCTGTTGCGCAGGCGGCGTCCGTTTGCGGCGGGCAATTGTTGAGAAACGGCTGTGAATGTTGGCGGGCGAGAGGAGGAGGACGGCGCGCGATGTGGCCCGACGGCTGCGGGCCGATCGGGAAACGGCGGGAGGGCGACGGAAGGCGATGGGGCGGCGGAGGCGCGTTTGCACGGCCGTCATCGCCGCACGCCTCGGCTTGTGTGGCTGTGGCGCCGGCCGCGCTGGCCGGGCTGCCGCGGCGACGGTGTGGGAGTTTTGCCGAAGGTTTGGCCATTGTGGCGGGTCGTCGGCTGGGGCTGTGGGGGCGGCATTTGGGCGGGGGCGGCGATTCTCGGCGGGCCGACCCAGGCTGTAGCGCGCGGTAGCTGCAGTTTGGCCGTGGTTTGCGGCGCTGCCGTGGCGACTGGTTGGCGACTGTGGTGTGGCTGTGTGTAGCCCCATCCTCGGTGGTTTGAAAGGCGCGGGCGGTTGTGGCGCAGGTTTGGGGCTGCTCCGCACAGGCTGTCGGACGTTGGGCGGTAGCAAGCGCGGGAGGCGCGGCGCGGCGGCGCGCAGAGTGGCGGCCGCTCTCTCGGCCGTCCGCGCCCGCCCGCGACACTGGCTGGGCCTTGTGATTCTCTGCTCTTGTGCTTGCGTGCCTGCCGTCCCGCTCGCTCTCGCTGTGTGTTACGCGCGTCGTCGAAATGGCAGATCAGGCGGCTACGAACGAGACTGCTGCGGCACCCGCCGCCACCGGCACTACGAAGAAGGCCAAGTCTGCGTCGTCTGCGAAGAAGCCGCGCGCCAAGCCTGCGCACCCGCGCACCTCTGAGATGGTGACGGCCGCCATCAAGAGTCTGAAGGAGCGCGGCGGGTCGTCGCTGCAGGCGATCAAGAAGTACATAGCCGCGCACTACAAGCTGGACGCGGAGAAGCTGGCGCCGTTTATCAAGAAGTACCTCAAGTCGGCCGTCGTGGCGGGCGAGCTGGTGCAGACGAAGGGGAAGGGCGCGTCCGGCTCGTTCAAGCTTGCCGGCGCCGGCGGCGGGGGGGCGGCCGAGGGCGGCAAGGCTCGTGCTGGCGGTGCCAAGAAGAAGCGCGCCGCTCCGGCCAGCAAGGAGAAGAAGGGCGCCCGTGCGGCCGGCGCAAAGAAGGCTGGTGGCGTGAAGGCGGCGACCGGTCGGAAGGCGGGCGCCGCCAAGAAGGCGTCTGCGGCGTCGGCCGCTCCCGCGGGTGCGAAGAAGGCGGCTGCGGCCAAGCCGGCCAAGGCCAAGTCGCCGTCGAAGGCGAAGAAGGCCGCCAAGGTTCCGACGAAGAAGCCGAAGGCGCCGCGCCCGAAGAAGGCGACGACGCCGTCTAAGGCGAAGGCTTCGCCCAAGAAGAAGAAGTAGAGTAGAGGAGAAAGAGATGGGAAAGGAAGGGTTTGGCGCTTGACTCCGTCGTCCCCACCCCCCGTCGTCGTCTAGTGGCGCGCAAGAGACGCGCGGCCCAAAACGGCCCTTCTCAGGGCCATCAAAGCACGTCGGGGAAGGTTTTGATTGTCGTGTTGCGTTTGGTGTGGGTGTCTGTCTGGCGTTTCTGTATGCCCGTGGGGATGCTGTTTGCGTGCCGTGGTGGTTGGATTGCGGGGGTCGGTGGCGGGTGTGGGCGGCGGTAGCGGTAAGCGGTGTTGTTGTTGTTGTTGTTGTCGTGGTTGATTGTCGCCGTGTTTGTTTTGTGGCGGCGGCCGACGGTTGGTTTTCTGTCACGTTGTTTTGTTTGAATACGTTGGTTGGCTTGCCTGCGTTCGTTCTTCTCGGATGTCTGTCTTGTCGAGTCGTGTCTGGTCTTTGTTTTGTTCCTTTGTGTGTGTGTGTGTTATGTTTTGCAACGGGGGGGCACGTTGAGATGCGGAAGGAGTCGGCGGGGATTTCGGTGGCGTGTAGAGCGAGCGAGCGCGCCTGCCTGGCCGTTGGCCGTCGGAGTGGAGTGCGGGTTTTTTTTGTTTTCGAAACGAAAGCGGCGGCCGGCCAGCCACCCGTGCGGTGTGACGTCGGCCGTTGGGTATTGTGCGCTTTGAGCGCCGGGGAGGGATGATGTGTGATTGTTGCGCGCTGCTAGCAGGCAGGCAGAGTGAGCGGGTGTGGCGGACGGACGGGAAGTGGTGGTTTTTGTTTTTGGGTTGCGGGGCGAGAGGCAGGCGACCGACAAAGTTTGCTCGCGACGGAGAGATGTTAGTGGCCCTGAAAAGGGCCGTTTTTGTTTGTGCGGTGCGGTGCCGCGGCGCGGTTTAGGCGCGCTCGCCGCGGATGCGGCGCGCGAGCTGGATGTCCTTGGGCATGATGGTGACGCGCTTGGCGTGGATTGCGCACAGGTTGGTGTCTTCGAAGAGGCCGACGAGGTAGGCCTCGCTGGCCTCCTGCAGGGCCATGACTGCGGAGCTCTGGAAGCGCAGGTCGGTCTTGAAGTCCTGGGCGATCTCGCGCACTAGGCGCTGGAATGGCAGCTTGCGGATGAGCAGCTCTGTGCTCTTCTGGTAGCGCCTGATTTCTCGCAGGGCGACGGTGCCCGGCCTGTAGCGGTGGGGCTTCTTGACGCCTCCGGTGGCGGGCGCGCTCTTCCTCGCCGCCTTGGTGGCGAGCTGTTTGCGCGGCGCCTTTCCGCCGGTGGACTTGCGGGCCGTTTGCTTTGTGCGGGCCATGGCGGTAGCGGTAGCGGTAGCGGAGCGGCGTGCGTGGAGGTTAGGTGCGGCGCGGCGTCCGGTGCTGCCTTGACAACGGGCCCGCGCGCCTCCGTGCTGCGCTTATATGCCCTCGGTTGCGCGTGGTGGGGGGAGGGCGGGCCAGAGTCTATATAGGGGGGCGGCGGGCGCGCTGGGCGCAGACCGTAGCCGACTCGCCAGCCGCTGCAGCTGCTGTTTGTGCACGTTTTGCTTTGCCCGAGGAAGGAAGGATGACAGGCCGCGGCAAGGGAGGAAAGGGGCTCGGCAAGGGTGGCGCCAAGCGGCACCGCAAGGTGTTGCGCGACAACATCCAGGGCATCACGAAGCCCGCCATCCGCCGCCTGGCTCGCAGGGGCGGCGTGAAGCGCATCTCTGGTCTGATCTACGAGGAGACCCGCGGGGTGCTGAAGGTGTTCCTGGAGAACGTGATCCGCGACGCGGTGACGTACACTGAGCACGCCAAGCGCAAGACTGTGACGGCCATGGACGTGGTGTACGCCCTGAAGAGGCAGGGGCGCACCCTGTACGGTTTCGGCGGTTAGGCTGCGTCGCAGCGGGCGCTGGCCTTCCCGCGGCCGTGCTTGTGGGTGGGAGAGACTAGAAAACGGCCCTTTTCAGGGCCACCACACTGTTCGGAAGTTGAAAAGTGCGAAAGAGTCTGTGTTGTTGCTGCGTGTGTGCGCGCTGTGTTGTTTGTTTGTTTGTTTCTTTCTTTCCGTTTGAGCGACGTGATGTGACTGGGAGGGGAGAAGGAAAGGAAACGTGTCATGTGGCTGGCTGTGTGTGGAGCTGCTTCGTTTGTGTGTCTTTGTATCGATCGCGACGGAGATGGCGGGCGGGCTGTGTGTTGTTGTGCGAGAGGCGGTGATTATTTGCTTGCGTGGTTTGTCTCTGTGTGTTTGTTTGCGGCGGCGTTGGGGTTTCCGAGGCAAGGCGTGTGGGCATAGGCGGCCGGATCAGCTGTTTCGTTCGTGTCGACGGCCGTTGCGCGCGGGAGTGGAGGGCGGTGTGTCGACACGCCTCCCTTTAACAATGGTCATTATTGCTGCCGTTGTCGGTTTGGAAGGCGACTGCGACGGTGCAAAATGTGTGCGTGTGTGTGTGTGTTGGGCCACACGGGCTGTGTGGACGACAAGATGGCGGACGTGCGCCGGCGGCGGCTGTGCTGTGACAGTGCAAAGTTAAAACAAAACAAGGTGCGGCGAGGACGACTGAAATTTTGCTTTGGACGTAGGTTTGTGTGGTGGCCCTGAAAAGGGCCGATTGTTGTGGGCCGAGCCGGCAAAGCGCGTTGCGTGCAGGGGAGCACGCGGCGCTGCGATTGCCTGGCCTCCTTTAGGCCTTCTTCTCGGTCTTCTTTGGCAGCAGGACGGCCTGGATGTTGGGCAGGACACCACCCTGTGCGATGGTGACGCCCGACAGGAGCTTGTTGAGCTCCTCGTCGTTGCGGATGGCAAGCTGCAGGTGGCGCGGGATGATGCGCGTCTTCTTGTTGTCGCGGGCCGCGTTTCCGGCCAGCTCGAGCACCTCAGCCGCGAGGTACTCCATGACGGCGGCGAGGTAGACGGGCGCCCCGGCGCCGACGCGCTCTGCGTAGTTTCCCTTGCGCAGGAGGCGGTGGATTCTGCCGACCGGGAACTGGAGCCCAGCCCTGCTTGAGCGGGACTTTGACTTGCCCTTGACTTTGCCTCCCTTTCCGCGTCCGGACATGGCGATGGGCTAGCGACGGTGCACACGAAACGGAAACGAAAACGACCGGTGCGAGCGGCAGCGAGTCGAGCAGCGGAGTGCGTGCCGGCGCAGCCGGGGTGGGGGTGCTTTATGGGCTCGGGTGCGGCGGCCGGTTGCGCGCGCGCCCCATTGGTCGGCGGCCGCAACAGGGCGAGCTGGTAAAGGTGCGGCGGCGGCTGGCGGCGGGTGCCACTGTGTGGGGAGACGCTGACTAGAGCGGAGCGCTTGCTACTGGTGTTGCTGCTGCCGTACGTTGGTTGGAGATGCCGCCCAAGACTAGCGGGAAGGCCGCCAAGAAGGCTGGCAAGGCGCAGAAGAACATTTCGAAGGGCGACAAGAAGAAGAAGCGCAAGAGGAAGGAGAGCTATGCCATCTACATCTACAAGGTGCTGAAGCAGGTGCACCCTGACACGGGCATCTCGTCGAAGGCGATGAGCATCATGAACAGCTTCGTGAACGACATTTTCGAGCGCATTGCGGCCGAGGCTTCTCGCCTGGCGCACTACAACAAGCGCTCGACCATCACGTCCCGCGAGATCCAGACCGCTGTGCGGCTGTTGCTGCCTGGCGAGCTGGCCAAGCACGCCGTGAGCGAGGGCACGAAGGCGGTGACCAAGTACACGAGCTCCAAGTAAGGAGGTGGCTCTGGAATGGAAGGAAGGATGGAGAAGGCTCCTCCGTTGCGAGAGCGGCGAAACGGCCCTTTTCAGGGCCACCAACTTGCCTTTTGCGGGAAGGGCGGAATTGTTGTTGTTGTTGTTGTTTGTGTGGACGGCTGTGATGTATGTGTGCATTTTGATTGTGGGTGGGGGGGCGCGTCAAAGCGTGTTGCGCGGGGTACGGCCACGAGGTTGGTCGCCGTGGCGTGGAATGGTGGCACGCCTCGTTGGCGTGGTTTTTGACCCATTGGTGTTGTTGGGGTGTGTGTGTGTTTGTGTGTTACCCGTCTGCGAGGGGGGACAGTGCGATCGGCGACTTTTGTGTCACCGTAACGACGGCCGTTTGCGGGTTTGTTTTTTTGCACATCATACATGGCGAGGGTGAAATGTGAAATGTTTTTGTTTGGTTTGTTTTTGCCGCCCACTATTCCCTTTGCTGTACGCCGAGTTTGACAATGGTGCGACGTAACTGCAGCGTGGAGGTGTGTGAGTGACGTTGAAATGAACGTGCCATTAAGACGCATTGTTGTTGTATTGTACTGTACGTGTACGGCGACACGCACGATGATGTACCATTCGACTCTGATGTTTGATAGCCGTGTCTGACTGATTGCGTACGACGCACGCACACCGATGTCGTCATTCAAGATGCACGCTAGACGGCGGCGGCGGCGGCGGCGCCGGTCGTTTGTTTGGCGAATGTCTGTACACGTGTTTGTCTGTGTCCATCCGGTATGTATTTGTTTGTTTGTTTGAAAGTGTTTTGTGTGTCGGTGACGTGGTCCGATCCGTCGCCCCCTGAGTAACTGTCGATCGGCGCGATAGACCGGCGTCACGCAACTGAACCGAAGTCTTGGGCACACCCGTCATACTGTTGTACACCGTCGCGCTGAGAACGGTAACGAAAGGTTGACTCTGATCGGTCGAATGTCTGGGCAGAACGTGAGGAATGAGGCAAGAGTGCAAGGAGGGGGGGGCAAAAGAGAGAGGAAGGGAAAAAGGGGAGAAACGCATTCGTAGAGCAACGGAACGTTCCCGTGTCGGAGGCGTATTGGAGCCGCACTGAAATGCGTTTAACGGCGGCGCGGCTGCAAGTGTCTGCCGTGGTGAACGTTACCTTTGACGGCTGCATTGGGCTTTGCCTTTGCTTTCGCTTTCGCTTTCGCTTTCCCGGATGTACGTAACGTTTGTTGATATGGTTCTGAGGAAGAGTGTATGACAGTGCCGTGCCGTCCATGTTCGTGTGCCCTCCCATTGTGTGTATGCTATTGTCTGTGTACTTGAATGATGTATGTAGGTGTTAGTGGACATGTTTTACCAGTGGGGGGAAATGGATCGTCGATAGTTGCCGTCACTCTGTCACGGTCGAGATGACGCACCCTCCGTACAGAAAGGTGTCGAGAAAGTGAGTGTGTGTGTGTGTGTGTGTGTGTGTGTGTGCGTGCGTGCGTCCGTGAATTGGCAGTGTTTGGAGGTGGGCGTGCCCTGCATGTGGCCCGGAAAAGGCTGTTCGTTAGGCGGTAGTGTTGTGTGGACAGGGGAGGGGCATGCGTAACGCTGCTGGCATGGCATTTCGGGAGATGGGAGGGGGCAAACGAGGAAACGAGGAGCGGCGGCCAAAGACGGGACGGGGAGGGGCGCGGTGTGGGTGGCTTGCGCCTGTGCTCGGCGTTGTGGTTTGTGCAAAAGAGGAGGAGAAAAACAATGTGAGTTGCCAGGGAGGGGAGCGGTGTTGTGTTGTGGTTGTCGTGGTGTAGCCGCAGACGCGGCTGTCAGTGAACGTGGCGAGACGGACGGATGCGCGGAGGGGCGGGGGCGGGGGCGGCGCATTTCGCCGGTGCCGTGCCGTGCCGTGCCGTGCCTGAAAGCCGCGTGGTCGCTGTGTTGTTGGTGGCGTGGGGGCGAGGAGAGTACCGTACGGGTGTGCTTGTGCGCCGGAAATGGCACACTGCGCCCGCCCGTCTTGGAGGCTGATGGCTGTGGTGTGGAAATGGGGCGCGGTGATGTTGAAGCACAGAAAAGAAACCAAGAAAACGGAAGGCGTGATGCGGCGGTGGTGGTGAGAGCGGGAAAAACAAAACAAAAGAAAAAAAACAACAAAAAAAAAGAAGGAAAAACAACAAGAAACAAAAAAGAAAACAAAAAGTCTATCAATATTAAAATGTAAATGGAAATGGAAATGGACCCAGGTATAACCTCCCTGCACAAATAGCAGAGAGTCCGATGATAATAAAAATGTGCCAGAATGTTAACGTCCCTACAAAACAAACCCAACGATAATATTAATGAAAGAGTGAACCGTATGTAACATTGCAACAGACATAATGAAACCTGATAAATTGTATAAGGGCAGCAGCCGTTGACCTTTGGCCCTGTATTCAGAATAAAAAGAGCCAAAGATCGTTACCCCAATGAAAAAGACACTGAAACACGTATGTAACATAGTAGCGATGGCGAGACATTGTAGCATCTGTGACCAGAGAGTTTGCGCTGGACTGCGCGAGTGTTGCGAGCGGTTCTCAGTCAGTCAGTCAGTCTGTGTAGTTGAGGGCTGTACTCTGTCAGTAGTCGTCGCGTGCAGTACGCTAATAGTCGTCATGCAGAGCGGTCGGTCAGTAGTAGCAGCCGAGTGCGGTTGTGTGATGTAGGCGGTCGGCAACACTGGTCAAGATGGTGAATAAGGTATACTGTTAATTAATATAATCATTAGATAATGAGAAATTGTATTTATTGTAATTATGCTCCAACAAGTTCCCCAATAATAATTTTTATTTCAAAAGCATTTTTCAAACATTTAATCTTTTATTGAACTAAAGAGTTCGTTCCACTTCTTTGAAGAAAAATGTCACTAAAATCACAAAAAAAGAGAATATTATTATTTGCAATGCAGTTCCTCCAAGCGCTGCGCAACAACCAGAGCAGAAATGTGACATCCATTTATTCGGAGGTAAGACTTTAATTCCGATTGTTTTGCACAGGGCCAAAGACCGATATTTCGGTTTAATTGAAGTTTCTTGTCACTGAACGGACTTTTTTAAATGTTGTGTGAAGACTTTATATTTGAGTCAGATTGCGAATTGCACATTGTTGTTGCCATTTTCAATACCTCTCATTGTGGGCGAGGTTACAATTAGCGCAATGTCCATTAGCATCCGTAAATAACATTGTCCATTATTTTAAATATTGCTGGGAGGTTACAACACACACACAAAACAAAAAACAAAAAGAAACAAAAAATTGCATTTATATCCGCTCCTCGATTGTAGATACCCCTTACACAGCTGTGTGCAATGAATGAGTGCTGGCTGGTAATTAATTGCACTCCTTGGAGGGAAATGCCATAGGAAGTAGTCTTTAAAAAGTGAATGTTTTTCGTTAAGAGACAAAAGTTACTTTAGAAAAAAAGTAATAGTGGGGCTTGTGTTGTTGAACAAAATAAGTACAATGAACATACGTTATCAGATTTGCGCAATGCAGCGTCACACCACCTCTTGATTATAACACAATATACTATACATCGTCCCGAACCGTGACCAGAGTCGCGAGACGAGCAGAGCACGCCGCCGACGCCCGCTCAGTACAACCGTCCACCCGCTACTACTGTCGACCGACTACTACCTCTCCCGACTCGCGCTACAATATATATAACAACTGTTCCTGGCGACCCGGTGCGTGCCACTACTGTCGTCTGGCGCGGTCCAAGCGCCGACTAGCAGCGATAAAGAACTCTCTGGTCAGACAGAGATGCTGTCATGCCTCGCCATCGCTCTGGTAATGAATACATACGTGTTGCAGCGTGCGTACCACCGGAACACGCAGTGGCGGAGCCAAAGACTGTGTTGTCGAGGTCGAGTGCGAGTGGGAAGAGAGGCAGCGTCGGCACGGAGATGCAAGCGAGCGCGAGACGCACGGGGGCTGCGGCGTGGCGCGTTTGCGGTCGGCGCCTTTGGTGGCAACGGCCGGGACAAGCAGCGGTGTATGGTGTGGTGCGGGGCGGACAGGGGCGGCGGTGGACGGGGAGGAGGCGGCGCGACGACGGCATGGGGGCGAAAACGGGACGGGGGACGGCGGATGTTGAGAGGCGTCACGCGCGGACAGGACACAGACACAGAGACACACAGAGTGGAAAGGGAGGGTGCGCGGTAGTAGTTGGGAATGTGCGTACCGTGCGGGATGGGAGTGGGCGAGGAACACGGTCGTGGCCCCTGTTTTGGGTGCGTGTGATGACGTCGGTGTGTTGTGGGAAGGGAAGGTGCTGTGGCGGCGGCGCGTAATGGGCGTAGGCCGAAAAGAGAAAGGAACGTGGGCAGTGTGTTGGCAAGCGTCGGTTCGACTGCGACGTTGATGGGCAGGGCAGGGCAAGGTTAATGGTGGTAGGAGTAGGCGTGTGGGCGCAAAAAATCTGCCGCTGCAGGCGGTGCCGTAACCGCCATGGCGGGAAGGAGAGAGGGCCAAAGAAAGAAAGAAAGAAGAAAAAAAAGGAGGGGGGGGGGGGCGAAAGTGGAGAGGCGGTGGTGTGAGAAGGGCGGGGGCGGAAGGAAGGCAGGAAGGACAAGAGGCGAGGCGACGGCTTGCTTTGTGTATCGGTCGGTCTCTGGCTATGCTTCGTTTTCTGCAGCAGGGTCGGTGCGCGGCGTGGCTCGCGGCAGTGGGAACGCCTGGTGGCTGGACGGCCAGCAATGCGGTTGGATGGGCGGCCACAGCACCGCACCTGTGCCCGAGGAGGAGACGCTGGCGGCGGGCCCTGAGGTGAGGCCGGCTCGGCTGGGGCTGTGGATGTGTAGGTGTGCGCCGCTGCTGCAACAACGAGTAAAACGCGAGAAGAAGGGATGGCGGTAGAGAGGAAAAAAAAAAAAAAGGTCGTGTTGTGTTGATGCGCAGGCAGACGCGTACAGAGGGACGAGCCCGGTCTGCAGCAGGGTGTGGCCGTGCCGAGTGCAGAGCAGCGGCGGCTCGGTTCGGTTCGGCCCGGCCCGGCGGGCCGCGCTGTTGTCGCGGACGTGAGCGCCCCCTGGCGGGTGGCCGGAGGCGGCGCGGCGTGTTGGACGTGTGGCTGGTGGCAGTGCACAATTTGCGAGTGGCTGGCGGTGTGGTGTGGCGGTTGGCGCGTCGGGCGGCGGAGAGGTATGTGTTGCGGGCGCCCTTTGCTGCGCTGCGTCGTTGCGTGTGCCGTACAGGGCGGGCGCTTGTCGACTGTGTGGGCGGTGTGGCGAATTGGCGTGAAACGGCTGCCGAGAGGTGTGTGGTAGCGAGCCGGTCGGTGGTGTCAGTGCGAAGGGGAATGTGCGTGCGTTTGGCGGTTTCGGTGTGCTTTTTGCGGCGTGAGAGTGGGAATTAGTGGGGCCGGCTGTTGTGTTGGTTCCTTGTGTCTTGTGTCGCGTAGCTTGATGGCAACGTGGAAGGACGCCGGTTTCGTTTCGAGCCTTGCGTGTGGTTGTCGACGTTGACTGGTTGGCGTGTGCCGATGCACGTGCATGTGTGGGTCGCGAGTGCGTTTTTGGCTGGCTGTGTGTGTGTGTGTGTGTGTGTTTTGGGGGGGAAGGGGGAGGCGGTGGTGAAAGTGCAGTCGTTGCCACGGGCGTCGTCGGGTGGGGCTGGGGCTGTGCGTCGTGGCGGAAAGGTGGTAGGTTGCGGGAAGCGAGCCCGTCGTTGACGGTGTCGCGTGAGTTGTGAATCGAGTGGGGCGCGGGGCGCGGGACAGGAGCAGCGTGCCGCTGCGTCGTGGTCGTCAGCAGAGGCTGTGCGTGTGCTTGTCCTTTTTGTGGGCGGTTCGTGCGAGGCGTTTTTGTTTTGTGTTGCCCTAGTTGTTAGTTTATTTTGTTTGTGTTTGTTATTTTGAGACGACGACTGGTTGGTGGCGTGCGCGCGAAGTGGCGGTGTGCGCTTCCCGTGTCGTTTGTGTTGTTTGGTTTTTTTGTTTTTGTGTGTTTTTTTTTTTTTTTTTTTTGCACTGGGCCCCGGTGGGTGGGTGCGTGTGTGTCGATTGCCGGCTGGCGAGAGGTGCGCCATCGGCGGGGTGGGTCGCCGGCACAAGTAGAGGCGGCGGCGTTGTTGCTGTTGTTGTGTGGTGTTTGTTTTGTTCGGCTGTGTCGGCGAGCTGTGTTGCGGTGCGTGTGAATGGTGGTGCAAAAGTGCTGGCGTTGGGGCTGCGACTGCGACGGCGGCGAGCCGCGGGCGCGCCATTGATAGTGATGTTGTGAACAGCGGCTGTGTACGGTAGTGGTGTTGTTGTAGCACGACGTGCATCCGGGCCGGCGCGGAAAGCGCAGTTGCGGGCGGTTGCCCTTCGGTGCCAGCCATGTCGCGTGAGCGGCGGGTTGCTCTGGTGTCGACACGTGGTGCTCTGGGTTGTTGTGTGGTGCCCTTTGGCCGGTGGGGGTGGTTCGCGTGTGTCTCGTTCGCGCTCGGTGTCTGGTGTCGTGGTCGTGGTCGTGCTGCTCCCCCGTCTGTCGGCGGTTTCCGACGTCGTCTGTACGTTTTTGTTCGTTTGCGGCGTGCCTGCCGACGTCGTCCCGTCGCGACCTTTCAACCGAAAGTGTGGCGCCCGAAGGTGAACGAACGTAACCCTGACCTCGGCGCTTTACGCTGAGCCGAGCGAACCGAACCGAACCTAACGTGTGGTGTGGCGAGGTGAGCTCAGCCTGTGAGCCCCTAACGTCTACGTAAGGTAAGCTGTCCGGCTCACGCCTCACGTTTGAACGCTTTTGTAACCTACGTTTGACGCTTCTTAACCTAGCACTGACCCCTTAACCTAACGTGTAACCTAACCTAACCTAACCTAACCTAACCTAACCTCTGACGCCTGACGTGTTTGAATGCTTAACCTAAGTTTGACGCTTAACCTAACCCAAGTCCCCTTAACCTAACCCACGTCCACCTAACCTAACCTAACGTAGACGTGTAAACGTAATGTGTAACGCGTAACGTGTAAGGTCGGCTGTCGTGTGTGCTTGACGGCAGATTGGGTTGGTCTGTAGATTCGGATTGCGGTTTGCCTCGGTCGAGGGGTTGGGTCGGAAGCGGCGAGGGGCGGCGGCGCCTGTTGCGCAGGCGGCGTCCGTTTGCGGCGGGCAATTGTTGAGAAACGGCTGTGAATGTTGGCGGGCGAGAGGAGGAGGACGGCGCGCGATGTGGCCCGACGGCTGCGGGCCGATCGGGAAACGGCGGGAGGGCGACGGAAGGCGATGGGGCGGCGGAGGCGCGTTTGCACGGCCGTCATCGCCGCACGCCTCGGCTTGTGTGGCTGTGGCGCCGGCCGCGCTGGCCGGGCTGCCGCGGCGACGGTGTGGGAGTTTTGCCGAAGGTTTGGCCATTGTGGCGGGTCGTCGGCTGGGGCTGTGGGGGCGGCATTTGGGCGGGGGCGGCGATTCTCGGCGGGCCGACCCAGGCTGTAGCGCGCGGTAGCTGCAGTTTGGCCGTGGTTTGCGGCGCTGCCGTGGCGACTGGTTGGCGACTGTGGTGTGGCTGTGTGTAGCCCCATCCTCGGTGGTTTGAAAGGCGCGGGCGGTTGTGGCGCAGGTTTGGGGCTGCTCCGCACAGGCTGTCGGACGTTGGGCGGTAGCAAGCGCGGGAGGCGCGGCGCGGCGGCGCGCAGAGTGGCGGCCGCTCTCTCGGCCGTCCGCGCCCGCCCGCGACACTGGCTGGGCCTTGTGATTCTCTGCTCTTGTGCTTGCGTGCCTGCCGTCCCGCTCGCTCTCGCTGTGTGTTACGCGCGTCGTCGAAATGGCAGATCAGGCGGCTACGAACGAGACTGCTGCGGCACCCGCCGCCACCGGCACTACGAAGAAGGCCAAGTCTGCGTCGTCTGCGAAGAAGCCGCGCGCCAAGCCTGCGCACCCGCGCACCTCTGAGATGGTGACGGCCGCCATCAAGAGTCTGAAGGAGCGCGGCGGGTCGTCGCTGCAGGCGATCAAGAAGTACATAGCCGCGCACTACAAGCTGGACGCGGAGAAGCTGGCGCCGTTTATCAAGAAGTACCTCAAGTCGGCCGTCGTGGCGGGCGAGCTGGTGCAGACGAAGGGGAAGGGCGCGTCCGGCTCGTTCAAGCTTGCCGGCGCCGGCGGCGGGGGGGCGGCCGAGGGCGGCAAGGCTCGTGCTGGCGGTGCCAAGAAGAAGCGCGCCGCTCCGGCCAGCAAGGAGAAGAAGGGCGCCCGTGCGGCCGGCGCAAAGAAGGCTGGTGGCGTGAAGGCGGCGACCGGTCGGAAGGCGGGCGCCGCCAAGAAGGCGTCTGCGGCGTCGGCCGCTCCCGCGGGTGCGAAGAAGGCGGCTGCGGCCAAGCCGGCCAAGGCCAAGTCGCCGTCGAAGGCGAAGAAGGCCGCCAAGGTTCCGACGAAGAAGCCGAAGGCGCCGCGCCCGAAGAAGGCGACGACGCCGTCTAAGGCGAAGGCTTCGCCCAAGAAGAAGAAGTAGAGTAGAGGAGAAAGAGATGGGAAAGGAAGGGTTTGGCGCTTGACTCCGTCGTCCCCACCCCCCGTCGTCGTCTAGTGGCGCGCAAGAGACGCGCGGCCCAAAACGGCCCTTCTCAGGGCCATCAAAGCACGTCGGGGAAGGTTTTGATTGTCGTGTTGCGTTTGGTGTGGGTGTCTGTCTGGCGTTTCTGTATGCCCGTGGGGATGCTGTTTGCGTGCCGTGGTGGTTGGATTGCGGGGGTCGGTGGCGGGTGTGGGCGGCGGTAGCGGTAAGCGGTGTTGTTGTTGTTGTTGTTGTCGTGGTTGATTGTCGCCGTGTTTGTTTTGTGGCGGCGGCCGACGGTTGGTTTTCTGTCACGTTGTTTTGTTTGAATACGTTGGTTGGCTTGCCTGCGTTCGTTCTTCTCGGATGTCTGTCTTGTCGAGTCGTGTCTGGTCTTTGTTTTGTTCCTTTGTGTGTGTGTGTGTTATGTTTTGCAACGGGGGGGCACGTTGAGATGCGGAAGGAGTCGGCGGGGATTTCGGTGGCGTGTAGAGCGAGCGAGCGCGCCTGCCTGGCCGTTGGCCGTCGGAGTGGAGTGCGGGTTTTTTTTGTTTTCGAAACGAAAGCGGCGGCCGGCCAGCCACCCGTGCGGTGTGACGTCGGCCGTTGGGTATTGTGCGCTTTGAGCGCCGGGGAGGGATGATGTGTGATTGTTGCGCGCTGCTAGCAGGCAGGCAGAGTGAGCGGGTGTGGCGGACGGACGGGAAGTGGTGGTTTTTGTTTTTGGGTTGCGGGGCGAGAGGCAGGCGACCGACAAAGTTTGCTCGCGACGGAGAGATGTTAGTGGCCCTGAAAAGGGCCGTTTTTGTTTGTGCGGTGCGGTGCCGCGGCGCGGTTTAGGCGCGCTCGCCGCGGATGCGGCGCGCGAGCTGGATGTCCTTGGGCATGATGGTGACGCGCTTGGCGTGGATTGCGCACAGGTTGGTGTCTTCGAAGAGGCCGACGAGGTAGGCCTCGCTGGCCTCCTGCAGGGCCATGACTGCGGAGCTCTGGAAGCGCAGGTCGGTCTTGAAGTCCTGGGCGATCTCGCGCACTAGGCGCTGGAATGGCAGCTTGCGGATGAGCAGCTCTGTGCTCTTCTGGTAGCGCCTGATTTCTCGCAGGGCGACGGTGCCCGGCCTGTAGCGGTGGGGCTTCTTGACGCCTCCGGTGGCGGGCGCGCTCTTCCTCGCCGCCTTGGTGGCGAGCTGTTTGCGCGGCGCCTTTCCGCCGGTGGACTTGCGGGCCGTTTGCTTTGTGCGGGCCATGGCGGTAGCGGTAGCGGTAGCGGAGCGGCGTGCGTGGAGGTTAGGTGCGGCGCGGCGTCCGGTGCTGCCTTGACAACGGGCCCGCGCGCCTCCGTGCTGCGCTTATATGCCCTCGGTTGCGCGTGGTGGGGGGAGGGCGGGCCAGAGTCTATATAGGGGGGCGGCGGGCGCGCTGGGCGCAGACCGTAGCCGACTCGCCAGCCGCTGCAGCTGCTGTTTGTGCACGTTTTGCTTTGCCCGAGGAAGGAAGGATGACAGGCCGCGGCAAGGGAGGAAAGGGGCTCGGCAAGGGTGGCGCCAAGCGGCACCGCAAGGTGTTGCGCGACAACATCCAGGGCATCACGAAGCCCGCCATCCGCCGCCTGGCTCGCAGGGGCGGCGTGAAGCGCATCTCTGGTCTGATCTACGAGGAGACCCGCGGGGTGCTGAAGGTGTTCCTGGAGAACGTGATCCGCGACGCGGTGACGTACACTGAGCACGCCAAGCGCAAGACTGTGACGGCCATGGACGTGGTGTACGCCCTGAAGAGGCAGGGGCGCACCCTGTACGGTTTCGGCGGTTAGGCTGCGTCGCAGCGGGCGCTGGCCTTCCCGCGGCCGTGCTTGTGGGTGGGAGAGACTAGAAAACGGCCCTTTTCAGGGCCACCACACTGTTCGGAAGTTGAAAAGTGCGAAAGAGTCTGTGTTGTTGCTGCGTGTGTGCGCGCTGTGTTGTTTGTTTGTTTGTTTCTTTCTTTCCGTTTGAGCGACGTGATGTGACTGGGAGGGGAGAAGGAAAGGAAACGTGTCATGTGGCTGGCTGTGTGTGGAGCTGCTTCGTTTGTGTGTCTTTGTATCGATCGCGACGGAGATGGCGGGCGGGCTGTGTGTTGTTGTGCGAGAGGCGGTGATTATTTGCTTGCGTGGTTTGTCTCTGTGTGTTTGTTTGCGGCGGCGTTGGGGTTTCCGAGGCAAGGCGTGTGGGCATAGGCGGCCGGATCAGCTGTTTCGTTCGTGTCGACGGCCGTTGCGCGCGGGAGTGGAGGGCGGTGTGTCGACACGCCTCCCTTTAACAATGGTCATTATTGCTGCCGTTGTCGGTTTGGAAGGCGACTGCGACGGTGCAAAATGTGTGCGTGTGTGTGTGTGTTGGGCCACACGGGCTGTGTGGACGACAAGATGGCGGACGTGCGCCGGCGGCGGCTGTGCTGTGACAGTGCAAAGTTAAAACAAAACAAGGTGCGGCGAGGACGACTGAAATTTTGCTTTGGACGTAGGTTTGTGTGGTGGCCCTGAAAAGGGCCGATTGTTGTGGGCCGAGCCGGCAAAGCGCGTTGCGTGCAGGGGAGCACGCGGCGCTGCGATTGCCTGGCCTCCTTTAGGCCTTCTTCTCGGTCTTCTTTGGCAGCAGGACGGCCTGGATGTTGGGCAGGACACCACCCTGTGCGATGGTGACGCCCGACAGGAGCTTGTTGAGCTCCTCGTCGTTGCGGATGGCAAGCTGCAGGTGGCGCGGGATGATGCGCGTCTTCTTGTTGTCGCGGGCCGCGTTTCCGGCCAGCTCGAGCACCTCAGCCGCGAGGTACTCCATGACGGCGGCGAGGTAGACGGGCGCCCCGGCGCCGACGCGCTCTGCGTAGTTTCCCTTGCGCAGGAGGCGGTGGATTCTGCCGACCGGGAACTGGAGCCCAGCCCTGCTTGAGCGGGACTTTGACTTGCCCTTGACTTTGCCTCCCTTTCCGCGTCCGGACATGGCGATGGGCTAGCGACGGTGCACACGAAACGGAAACGAAAACGACCGGTGCGAGCGGCAGCGAGTCGAGCAGCGGAGTGCGTGCCGGCGCAGCCGGGGTGGGGGTGCTTTATGGGCTCGGGTGCGGCGGCCGGTTGCGCGCGCGCCCCATTGGTCGGCGGCCGCAACAGGGCGAGCTGGTAAAGGTGCGGCGGCGGCTGGCGGCGGGTGCCACTGTGTGGGGAGACGCTGACTAGAGCGGAGCGCTTGCTACTGGTGTTGCTGCTGCCGTACGTTGGTTGGAGATGCCGCCCAAGACTAGCGGGAAGGCCGCCAAGAAGGCTGGCAAGGCGCAGAAGAACATTTCGAAGGGCGACAAGAAGAAGAAGCGCAAGAGGAAGGAGAGCTATGCCATCTACATCTACAAGGTGCTGAAGCAGGTGCACCCTGACACGGGCATCTCGTCGAAGGCGATGAGCATCATGAACAGCTTCGTGAACGACATTTTCGAGCGCATTGCGGCCGAGGCTTCTCGCCTGGCGCACTACAACAAGCGCTCGACCATCACGTCCCGCGAGATCCAGACCGCTGTGCGGCTGTTGCTGCCTGGCGAGCTGGCCAAGCACGCCGTGAGCGAGGGCACGAAGGCGGTGACCAAGTACACGAGCTCCAAGTAAGGAGGTGGCTCTGGAATGGAAGGAAGGATGGAGAAGGCTCCTCCGTTGCGAGAGCGGCGAAACGGCCCTTTTCAGGGCCACCAACTTGCCTTTTGCGGGAAGGGCGGAATTGTTGTTGTTGTTGTTGTTTGTGTGGACGGCTGTGATGTATGTGTGCATTTTGATTGTGGGTGGGGGGGCGCGTCAAAGCGTGTTGCGCGGGGTACGGCCACGAGGTTGGTCGCCGTGGCGTGGAATGGTGGCACGCCTCGTTGGCGTGGTTTTTGACCCATTGGTGTTGTTGGGGTGTGTGTGTGTTTGTGTGTTACCCGTCTGCGAGGGGGGACAGTGCGATCGGCGACTTTTGTGTCACCGTAACGACGGCCGTTTGCGGGTTTGTTTTTTTGCACATCATACATGGCGAGGGTGAAATGTGAAATGTTTTTGTTTGGTTTGTTTTTGCCGCCCACTATTCCCTTTGCTGTACGCCGAGTTTGACAATGGTGCGACGTAACTGCAGCGTGGAGGTGTGTGAGTGACGTTGAAATGAACGTGCCATTAAGACGCATTGTTGTTGTATTGTACTGTACGTGTACGGCGACACGCACGATGATGTACCATTCGACTCTGATGTTTGATAGCCGTGTCTGACTGATTGCGTACGACGCACGCACACCGATGTCGTCATTCAAGATGCACGCTAGACGGCGGCGGCGGCGGCGGCGCCGGTCGTTTGTTTGGCGAATGTCTGTACACGTGTTTGTCTGTGTCCATCCGGTATGTATTTGTTTGTTTGTTTGAAAGTGTTTTGTGTGTCGGTGACGTGGTCCGATCCGTCGCCCCCTGAGTAACTGTCGATCGGCGCGATAGACCGGCGTCACGCAACTGAACCGAAGTCTTGGGCACACCCGTCATACTGTTGTACACCGTCGCGCTGAGAACGGTAACGAAAGGTTGACTCTGATCGGTCGAATGTCTGGGCAGAACGTGAGGAATGAGGCAAGAGTGCAAGGAGGGGGGGGCAAAAGAGAGAGGAAGGGAAAAAGGGGAGAAACGCATTCGTAGAGCAACGGAACGTTCCCGTGTCGGAGGCGTATTGGAGCCGCACTGAAATGCGTTTAACGGCGGCGCGGCTGCAAGTGTCTGCCGTGGTGAACGTTACCTTTGACGGCTGCATTGGGCTTTGCCTTTGCTTTCGCTTTCGCTTTCGCTTTCCCGGATGTACGTAACGTTTGTTGATATGGTTCTGAGGAAGAGTGTATGACAGTGCCGTGCCGTCCATGTTCGTGTGCCCTCCCATTGTGTGTATGCTATTGTCTGTGTACTTGAATGATGTATGTAGGTGTTAGTGGACATGTTTTACCAGTGGGGGGAAATGGATCGTCGATAGTTGCCGTCACTCTGTCACGGTCGAGATGACGCACCCTCCGTACAGAAAGGTGTCGAGAAAGTGAGTGTGTGTGTGTGTGTGTGTGTGTGTGTGTGCGTGCGTGCGTCCGTGAATTGGCAGTGTTTGGAGGTGGGCGTGCCCTGCATGTGGCCCGGAAAAGGCTGTTCGTTAGGCGGTAGTGTTGTGTGGACAGGGGAGGGGCATGCGTAACGCTGCTGGCATGGCATTTCGGGAGATGGGAGGGGGCAAACGAGGAAACGAGGAGCGGCGGCCAAAGACGGGACGGGGAGGGGCGCGGTGTGGGTGGCTTGCGCCTGTGCTCGGCGTTGTGGTTTGTGCAAAAGAGGAGGAGAAAAACAATGTGAGTTGCCAGGGAGGGGAGCGGTGTTGTGTTGTGGTTGTCGTGGTGTAGCCGCAGACGCGGCTGTCAGTGAACGTGGCGAGACGGACGGATGCGCGGAGGGGCGGGGGCGGGGGCGGCGCATTTCGCCGGTGCCGTGCCGTGCCGTGCCGTGCCTGAAAGCCGCGTGGTCGCTGTGTTGTTGGTGGCGTGGGGGCGAGGAGAGTACCGTACGGGTGTGCTTGTGCGCCGGAAATGGCACACTGCGCCCGCCCGTCTTGGAGGCTGATGGCTGTGGTGTGGAAATGGGGCGCGGTGATGTTGAAGCACAGAAAAGAAACCAAGAAAACGGAAGGCGTGATGCGGCGGTGGTGGTGAGAGCGGGAAAAACAAAACAAAAGAAAAAAAACAACAAAAAAAAAGAAGGAAAAACAACAAGAAACAAAAAAGAAAACAAAAAGTCTATCAATATTAAAATGTAAATGGAAATGGAAATGGACCCAGGTATAACCTCCCTGCACAAATAGCAGAGAGTCCGATGATAATAAAAATGTGCCAGAATGTTAACGTCCCTACAAAACAAACCCAACGATAATATTAATGAAAGAGTGAACCGTATGTAACATTGCAACAGACATAATGAAACCTGATAAATTGTATAAGGGCAGCAGCCGTTGACCTTTGGCCCTGTATTCAGAATAAAAAGAGCCAAAGATCGTTACCCCAATGAAAAAGACACTGAAACACGTATGTAACATAGTAGCGATGGCGAGACATTGTAGCATCTGTGACCAGAGAGTTTGCGCTGGACTGCGCGAGTGTTGCGAGCGGTTCTCAGTCAGTCAGTCAGTCTGTGTAGTTGAGGGCTGTACTCTGTCAGTAGTCGTCGCGTGCAGTACGCTAATAGTCGTCATGCAGAGCGGTCGGTCAGTAGTAGCAGCCGAGTGCGGTTGTGTGATGTAGGCGGTCGGCAACACTGGTCAAGATGGTGAATAAGGTATACTGTTAATTAATATAATCATTAGATAATGAGAAATTGTATTTATTGTAATTATGCTCCAACAAGTTCCCCAATAATAATTTTTATTTCAAAAGCATTTTTCAAACATTTAATCTTTTATTGAACTAAAGAGTTCGTTCCACTTCTTTGAAGAAAAATGTCACTAAAATCACAAAAAAAGAGAATATTATTATTTGCAATGCAGTTCCTCCAAGCGCTGCGCAACAACCAGAGCAGAAATGTGACATCCATTTATTCGGAGGTAAGACTTTAATTCCGATTGTTTTGCACAGGGCCAAAGACCGATATTTCGGTTTAATTGAAGTTTCTTGTCACTGAACGGACTTTTTTAAATGTTGTGTGAAGACTTTATATTTGAGTCAGATTGCGAATTGCACATTGTTGTTGCCATTTTCAATACCTCTCATTGTGGGCGAGGTTACAATTAGCGCAATGTCCATTAGCATCCGTAAATAACATTGTCCATTATTTTAAATATTGCTGGGAGGTTACAACACACACACAAAACAAAAAACAAAAAGAAACAAAAAATTGCATTTATATCCGCTCCTCGATTGTAGATACCCCTTACACAGCTGTGTGCAATGAATGAGTGCTGGCTGGTAATTAATTGCACTCCTTGGAGGGAAATGCCATAGGAAGTAGTCTTTAAAAAGTGAATGTTTTTCGTTAAGAGACAAAAGTTACTTTAGAAAAAAAGTAATAGTGGGGCTTGTGTTGTTGAACAAAATAAGTACAATGAACATACGTTATCAGATTTGCGCAATGCAGCGTCACACCACCTCTTGATTATAACACAATATACTATACATCGTCCCGAACCGTGACCAGAGTCGCGAGACGAGCAGAGCACGCCGCCGACGCCCGCTCAGTACAACCGTCCACCCGCTACTACTGTCGACCGACTACTACCTCTCCCGACTCGCGCTACAATATATATAACAACTGTTCCTGGCGACCCGGGTGCGTGCCACTACTGTCGTCTGGCGCGGTCCAAGCGCCGACTAGCAGCGATAAAGAACTCTCTGGTCAGACAGAGATGCTGTCATGCCTCGCCATCGCTCTGGTAATGAATACATACGTGTTGCAGCGTGCGTACCACCGGAACACGCAGTGGCGGAGCCAAAGACTGTGTTGTCGAGGTCGAGTGCGAGTGGGAAGAGAGGCAGCGTCGGCACGGAGATGCAAGCGAGCGCGAGACGCACGGGGGGCTGCGGCGTGGCGCGTTTGCGGTCGGCGCCTTTGGTGGCAACGGCCGGGACAAGCAGCGGTGTATGGTGTGGTGCGGGGCGGACAGGGGCGGCGGTGGACGGGGAGGAGGCGGCGCGACGACGGCATGGGGGGCGAAAACGGGACGGGGGACGGCGGATGTTGAGAGGCGTCACGCGCGGACAGGACACAGACACAGAGACACACAGAGTGGAAAGGGAGGGTGCGCGGTAGTAGTTGGGAATGTGCGTACCGTGCGGGATGGGAGTGGGCGAGGAACACGGTCGTGGCCCCTGTTTTGGGTGCGTGTGATGACGTCGGTGTGTTGTGGGAAGGGAAGGTGCTGTGGCGGCGGCGCGTAATGGGCGTAGGCCGAAAGAGAAAGGAACGTGGGCAGTGTGTTGGCAAGCGTCGGTTCGACTGCGACGTTGATGGGCAGGGCAGGGCAAGGTTAATGGTGGTAGGAGTAGGCGTGTGGGCGCAAAAAATCTGCCGCTGCAGGCGGTGCCGTAACCGCCATGGCGGGAAGGAGAGAGGGCCAAAGAAAGAAAGAAAGAAGAAAAAAAAGGAGGGGGGGGGGGGCGAAAGTGGAGAGGCGGTGGTGTGAGAAGGGCGGGGGCGGAAGGAAGGCAGGAAGGACAAGAGGCGAGGCGACGGCTTGCTTTGTGTATCGGTCGGTCTCTGGCTATGCTTCGTTTTCTGCAGCAGGGTCGGTGCGCGGCGTGGCTCGCGGCAGTGGGAACGCCTGGTGGCTGGACGGCCAGCAATGCGGTTGGATGGGCGGCCACAGCACCGCACCTGTGCCCGAGGAGGAGACGCTGGCGGCGGGCCCTGAGGTGAGGCCGGCTCGGCTGGGGCTGTGGATGTGTAGGTGTGCGCCGCTGCTGCAACAACGAGTAAAACGCGAGAAGAAGGGATGGCGGTAGAGAGGAAAAAAAAAAAAAAAGGTCGTGTTGTGTTGATGCGCAGGCAGACGCGTACAGAGGGACGAGCCCGGTCTGCAGCAGGGTGTGGCCGTGCCGAGTGCAGAGCAGCGGCGGCTCGGTTCGGTTCGGCCCGGCCGGCGGGCCGCGCTGTTGTCGCGGACGTGAGCGCCCCCTGGCGGGTGGCCGGAGGCGGCGCGGCGTGTTGGACGTGTGGCTGGTGGCAGTGCACAATTTGCGAGTGGCTGGCGGTGTGGTGTGGCGGTTGGCGCGTCGGGCGGCGGAGAGGTATGTGTTGCGGGCGCCCTTTGCTGCGCTGCGTCGTTGCGTGTGCCGTACAGGGCGGGCGCTTGTCGACTGTGTGGGCGGTGTGGCGAATTGGCGTGAAACGGCTGCCGAGAGGTGTGTGGTAGCGAGCCGGTCGGTGGTGTCAGTGCGAAGGGGAATGTGCGTGCGTTTGGCGGTTTCGGTGTGCTTTTTGCGGCGTGAGAGTGGGAATTAGTGGGGCCGGCTGTTGTGTTGGTTCCTTGTGTCTTGTGTCGCGTAGCTTGATGGCAACGTGGAAGGACGCCGGTTTCGTTTCGAGCCTTGCGTGTGGTTGTCGACGTTGACTGGTTGGCGTGTGCCGATGCACGTGCATGTGTGGGTCGCGAGTGCGTTTTTGGCTGGCTGTGTGTGTGTGTGTGTGTGTGTTTTGGGGGGGAAGGGGGAGGCGGTGGTGAAAGTGCAGTCGTTGCCACGGGCGTCGTCGGGTGGGGCTGGGGCTGTGCGTCGTGGCGGAAAGGTGGTAGGTTGCGGGAAGCGAGCCCGTCGTTGACGGGTGTCGCGTGAGTTGTGAATCGAGTGGGGCGCGGGGCGCGGGACAGGAGCAGCGTGCCGCTGCGTCGTGGTCGTCAGCAGAGGCTGTGCGTGTGCTTGTCCTTTTTGTGGCGGTTCGTGCGAGGCGTTTTTGTTTTGTGTTGCCCTAGTTGTTAGTTTATTTTGTTTGTGTTTGTTATTTTGAGGACGACGACTGGTTGGTGGCGTGCGCGCGAAGTGGCGGTGTGCGCTTCCCGTGTCGTTTGTGTTGTTTGGTTTTTTTGTTTTTGTGTGTTTTTTTTTTTTTTTTTTTTTGCACTGGGCCCCGGTGGGTGGGTGCGTGTGTGTCGATTGCCGGCTGGCGAGAGGTGCGCCATCGGCGGGGTGGGTCGCCGGCACAAGTAGAGGCGGCGGCGTTGTTGCTGTTGTTGTGTGGTGTTTGTTTTGTTCGGCTGTGTCGGCGAGCTGTGTTGCGGTGCGTGTGAATGGTGGTGCAAAAGTGCTGGCGTTGGGGCTGCGACTGCGACGGCGGCGAGCCGCGGCGCGCCATTGATAGTGATGTTGTGAACAGCGGCTGTGTACGGTAGTGGTGTTGTTGTAGCACGACGTGCATCCGGGCCGGCGCGGAAAGCGCAGTTGCGGGCGGTTGCCCTTCGGTGCCAGCCATGTCGCGTGAGCGGCGGGTTGCTCTGGTGTCGACACGTGGTGCTCTGGGTTGTTGTGTGGTGCCCTTTGGCCGGTGGGGGTGGTTCGCGTGTGTCTCGTTCGCGCTCGGTGTCTGGTCGTGGTCGTGGTCGTGCTGCTCCCCCGTCTGTCGGCGGTTTCCGACGTCGTCTGTACGTTTTTGTTCGTTTGCGGCGTGCCTGCCGACGTCGTCCCGTCGCGACCTTTCAACCGAAAGTGTGGGCGCCCGAAGGTGAACGAACGTAACCCTGACCTCGGCGCTTTACGCTGAGCCGAGCGAACCGAACCGAACCTAACGTGTGGTGTGGCGAGGTGAGCTCAGCCTGTGAGCCCCTAACGTCTACGTAAGGTAAGCTGTCCGGCTCACGCCTCACGTTTGAACGCTTTTGTAACCTACGTTTGACGCTTCTTAACCTAGCACTGACCCCTTAACCTAACGTGTAACCTAACCTAACCTAACCTAACCTAACCTAACCTCTGACGCCTGACGTGTTTGAATGCTTAACCTAAGTTTGACGCTTAACCTAACCCAAGTCCCCTTAACCTAACCCACGTCACCTAACCTAACCTAACGTAGACGTGTAAACGTAATGTGTAACGCGTAACGTGTAAGGTCGGCTGTCGTGTGTGCTTGACGGCAGATTGGGTTGGTCTGTAGATTCGGATTGCGGTTTGCCTCGGTCGAGGGGTTGGGTCGGAAGCGGCGAGGGGCGGCGGCGCCTGTTGCGCAGGCGGCGTCCGTTTGCGGCGGGCAATTGTTGAGAAACGGCTGTGAATGTTGGCGGGCGAGAGGAGGAGGACGGCGCGCGATGTGGCCCGACGGCTGCGGGCCGATCGGGAAACGGCGGGAGGGCGACGGAAGGCGATGGGGCGGCGGAGGCGCGTTTGCACGGCCGTCATCGCCGCACGCCTCGGCTTGTGTGGCTGTGGCGCCGGCCGCGCTGGCCGGGCTGCCGCGGCGACGGTGTGGGAGTTTTGCCGAAGGTTTGGCCATTGTGGCGGGTCGTCGGCTGGGGCTGTGGGGGCGGCATTTGGGCGGGGGCGGCGATTCTCGGCGGGCCGACCCAGGCTGTAGCGCGCGGTAGCTGCAGTTTGGCCGTGGTTTGCGGCGCTGCCGTGGCGACTGGTTGGCGACTGTGGTGTGGCTGTGTGTAGCCCCATCCTCGGTGGTTTGAAAGGCGCGGGCGGTTGTGGCGCAGGTTTGGGGCTGCTCCGCACAGGCTGTCGGACGTTGGGCGGTAGCAAGCGCGGGAGGCGCGGCGCGGCGGCGCGCAGAGTGGCGGCCGCTCTCTCGGCCGTCCGCGCCCGCCCGCGACACTGGCTGGGCCTTGTGATTCTCTGCTCTTGTGCTTGCGTGCCTGCCGTCCCGCTCGCTCTCGCTGTGTGTTACGCGCGTCGTCGAAATGGCAGATCAGGCGGCTACGAACGAGACTGCTGCGGCACCCGCCGCCACCGGGCACTACGAAGAAGGCCAAGTCTGCGTCGTCTGCGAAGAAGCCGCGCGCCAAGCCTGCGCACCCGCGCACCTCTGAGATGGTGACGGCCGCCATCAAGAGTCTGAAGGAGCGCGGCGGGTCGTCGCTGCAGGC